>NW_020451164.1:265545-295470 GCF_003343035.1 Apteryx rowi
TTCCATCTGAACACGAGGAAAAACTTTTTCACTGTGAGGGTGACAGAGCACTGGAACAGGTTGCCCAGAGAGGTGGTGGAGTCTCCTTCTCTGGAGATATTCAAAACGCGCCTGGATGCAATCCTGTGCAACGTGCTCTAGGTGACCCTGCTTGAGCAGGGGATTGGACTAGATGATCTCCAGAGGTCCCTTCCAACCTCAACCATTCTGTGATTCTGTGATTCCAGGTGGAAATACACTCCTCTGCAACAAGATGCAGGAGAGAACAAGAGACCCAGGTCCTTGTTCCTGCCTTCATACATGAGGCCTTCATACAGAAGCTATGCCTGAGGGAAGTCCTTATCACATCCTGCTTCTTGTCCCAGTATGAGCAATCAGAGGCCATCAATAACAGTGGGTAAAATACCACTGAGAGGTAAAGCCTGGATACTTTATCCTGCACCTGGAGTTCAAGAGAACACAATTTCCTCAGAAAATTCGGTGAAGAATTCCTTCCCCATGGCCTATTATCAGTAAAAGTGATGTATGTTTTGGTATGTATTGGGAATATAGTCATGGTTGGAAATTTACAAACTATTTGAGAAGAAGAAAGAGAACAGAATAACGCAAAAGCCTTTCAAGTGATTCTTGAAGAGGGTGCATGTGTCAAATATATATGTAAAACAGTACCCCAACATACAGTATTGCCAAGGCAGTAGAACCAGAGGCCCTATCAAGGTAGATACTGTATGAGCTGTAACAACATGTTAAATTAGTTGGACAAGGAGAATTAATCTGATGTCTCACATCAGTAGCATCAATAACTTGAGACTACTTTCTACTTCTGATAATTTTTCCAAGAAACCACACAGTTCTAGAGGAATGGTTTAGAGTCTCTTCTATCTCTCACATCATCAACAGAATTTCAAGTTCTGCAAAAAGACCAAAGTGTGCCTTCATTTATACCTGGAACGGGAGGATGTGACAGAAAATAAAGTACAGAACTTGATTTTCAAAATCTTTATTATTAACAATGACTCATAATCCAGCAAGACTGCAATTTGATTTTTTAGATTCAAAGCTGAAGTTAGAAAAAAATGTCTTCTTATTTGTAAATGAATAAAATTTAATTGCACATTTAAATCAGTTTTCAGAGTACAAATTCATGTTTTACTTTTCAGCATATAATTGTGCTATGCAAGTTCTTAAAACTCTGCTTCCTCTTTTACTGTCAGCTCATGCCACTAAGTAACACATTTCATGCAGAGAGTGCATGGCATTCTACTCTGCTAAATACTTTGGTGATTATCTCAGATCTAAAAGCCGCACTGACTTAGACCTTTGGTTATCAAYTGCTCTCTATTGTTTCTGTGTTGTGGAAACATAATTTGCTCTGTTCCCTTGGTATAGTTTTATGTCCCCTTGTATTTTAACCTTTTCTTACAGAGTTAGCAGAAATGACTGAGGAAGAAACATTTCTTAATAGCTTCTTATGTGATAGACTGAGAAAATAAGCATTAACAGGCTGCCAAGGTTGGAAGGTAAGGAGAGAAAGGGCATGTTTTGGGCAAGCTTCTAGGCCAGGATGGGGATATTTTGTGGTAAACCGTCATTCTAATCCGAGGTATTTTAGACCAGACAACTACAGCTGCTGTCAAAGAGAAAAGCTCCTCGTTTCTGCTGACCTTGCAGCTTTGGATAACATGTCTATTCACTGCTGCCAGTAAAACAAAGGGTTCTTCCAGAGGGCATTGCTGATCTAGAGGGCAAAGCTATATATAATATTTTTTGGTATACCATGACATGTTGGTCCTAAGGGAACTCAAGCATCCAGGAAAGACTGAAGTTAGAAATGTGGGTGGAAGCTTTGCAGCCCACAGATATTTCTAAATCCAAATGACATCCTGAGGAAGTGAGTCTGGAAAGGGACTTTCTCATGCTGTATTCTTTCCCAGCTATTTACAACTGTGCTGTGCTGTGGTTCACAGCACCATTCATGCAACAGAAATGCATGAATCAGAGATGAAGGCTATTTAATCTATTAAGGAATTCAGCCTTTCGATTAATGCATGGTATGCTGCTGATACTCCCTCTCCAGACATAATGTGTTGTAGCCATAAATGGTGAAATTAGGCGTGACAAATTGAGACTTGCAGTCCAACTGCTGTCCAGGCTGGTCTGAGTTTTGCACAGCCATCCACAACCCCTCAACCACTTTAAGTATGACTGGAGCAGTCACAGTTTTAAAGAAGACATGTATTTGAAACAAGTACTGGTAAAATCTCTGCACTTTTTATTGGATATTTAAGTGCATAAGGAAGATGCTTTTACAATGTAGTGTACACTCGGTATGACTCCCTAAAGTAACTTTATGCACTTAGTTTTTGAAATTTTGACCCAATCAGATGTGACTAGCAATTGGGCACCCCAAAATACATGCACATCGACTAGTTGCAGTAATAACTTTCCTTCATTTGACTTTTAGATCAAAATTTCTTTGGGATCCTCTTTATTTAGGCTGCCCTGGTCTGTCCAGATTACACCACCTCCATCTTTGTTCAAGCTATCCTAAAAGCAAGGTTGTTTATGGTTTCTATACATTAGCGTCTCATGCCTCTTGCCACTAGGGAGACAAGTGAATAATGGAAAGAAACAAAATGAGGGAAAAGGCAATAACAGGAGCTGTGGAAGAATGACTGTTGAAACATATACATTATTTTTTAACAACACTTCATTGGAAATGGCTTTATAGCTATGAAGTTTGAGTTTGCGAAGAGCTGGTCTGCAGGGGAGGTCACAGCTTTATAATCTGATGGCAATTCCATCATGGGAGACAGCTTAGTTAAGCGGTAACAGTACCACACACTGACATACACAAATCCTCAAACACCACCATCATTAACTGGCACTGCAGGAATACCATGGTTAGAGTGCATTTTACCTGGAAGTTTTGGATAACTTTCAAACACTAGTTTCTTCAAATTTTTGGTATCTTTAAGGCACAGAATTAGTTCTATTTTACAGAAAAAGAGATACAGAGACATTCAGCCTGGTGAATAAGGGACAGGTTAGAAAAGGGTTAGGTTGGTAGGAACAGCTATAGAAAGGTGTTCGGGCAACTAAGTAGAAGCTGAGTCTTTTTGGAATCTAGATAATATCTAACTATCATAATTCACTGTTGACAGACTGATCAAAAAGTTTAAGGACTTAAATGTGGAAAATAAACTGTTCTTCCCCCATTTCAGAGATTTCCAAAGCTGAGATGAAGACCCCTGCAATAGGTGGGAGATGCTCATCATGTGCTACATGTGCTACATGTGCTTTATTAAGGTTTTTTCAAAATGTACATTTTCACAATATGGATGTGTCCTTAAAAAAAAGGACCACCAACTATCATCAAATCACTTACAAGCCTGTACAAAAAAAGAAGTGTTTCAGAAACTCTTACAGAAATGGAATGGACTTCCCAATATTACAAAGAGAAACACTGCTTTGGAGCAACGTCTTGTCATCGCAGATCCTATAGTACATGCCGATCACTTGGCTGTTACAGATTTCAAATTGTTCTGAGCATGTATCTTGTATCTTTTCAAAGGCTATTATTTGGTGCATTAACCCTCTACATTCCTTTAGTTGTGTTAATATCCTTATTACTATGATCCTTCTTGATATTTCTGTTATGCTATGGTAACATCTGCTGGTGGAACAGTCACTATTACAGTAAATGACCCTCAAATAATCAACAATCGCTAAGCAGCTTCCAGAGTTCAGCAAGCTGACTAAAAAAAAAATACTTCTAGGAAATGCTTTCTAGGTGGTGTACATTTCAACTAAGGAATTAGTTCAGATCACACAAATAAACAAGAGGGGAGGAAGGTCAGCATGTTCTAGCAGAGGAGCAGAATTTATTTCACTAGCCTCAAGCTTACAGGAGTATTCAGGGTTCCAGAGATTTTTCTGATCAAGTATTAAAACTCTGCTTTCTACAAAGCAGTGCTGGCAAATGTTTGTATTTGGTGCAGGAGCAAGGCCAGAGAGCTGGAAGAAAGGAGAATGACATGGTAGTGCTGGGCATGGGAGGGAGAAAATGAACTTGTATCTGGACACCTGACTTTCTCTCTCTCTTAGAAATGTACTCTTTCAGAAGGGGACACTCACAGACACCGGCTTGTGGATATATATACCTGGATATGAAATCCAGAACTCTTAGATCTGAAATTCAGAGGGCTGTCCAAACTGGGACCCTAAGCGCTATGTTCAGTTCAAACATGTTTCTGGGCAAATTGGACTTCCATGGGTATGTTAGACCACGTGAAAACAGAAGGAGAGTAAACTTCCTTCATCAGACCTTATGCCAAACAAATGAGCCAGCTTAGGAAGAAACTTTTATCAGAGAAGAAGTGAATTGTGTAGTTGGCCATTATGCAGTCCCCTGCACCTTTGTCGGACACAGGGGCAGCTGGGTGAGAGAACTGCTTCTCCCATTTGTCTTTGATCAGGCTTTTCTATACACCTTGCTCTGACAGTAAGATTGATGCAACACCAAAGGGCCCATTTGTACTTCAGCACCTGTGATTCTAAATGTGATAACGATTATTTCATTTCTTTCTAATCAGATACTCCATGTCTGTGTTGCATTCTGAAGTCCCTTGTGGATTATTTCCCACTTTCTCCCTAAAAGTTTTGAAAGAGATGGAAAAAGAAAAAAAAAAGTTCTATATTGTAGAAACGGCAAAGCTTTCATGACAACAGCTTTCATGTGTGCCCAGGGGCTCCAACTGTAAAGACTGATTTGGTACTATCTCCCATTTTCAGGTGTGGATTTTTTTTTTTAAAGGGGGGGGCGGGGCTTGACAACTCATCTGAGTTTTCTTTATTTCAAGAACTCTTGTCAGGACTTACCAAGAAAAAAAATTAAAAGAGCAAAAGCAGGAAAGGGCCATTTGGCTTATCTTGTTCACTTCCTGAAATCCAAACAAACTTTCAAAAAAATCCGTATCACACCCTATCCATTCACCCTGTTTCCCTGCACTGAGGATGGGAGAGTCTAGACAAATCTGGGCTTTGGGAAACCTTTGGAGCTTTTTCTGAAAATAGGTTCCAAATATATTTTATTAAAGGCTTCGAACACATTAGAGAATACTAGCTGGAGGTTGGGGGTGGGGAGCTGTTTGTTTTCTTTATTTGTTTTTGCTCTGAACACCATTGCCAAGAGCGCAGGAGAGACAGGCTGGGAGGTCTGCACCAGTGAGCAATTACTCGCACAAGGCAGTCTCGGTGACTTCCTTGGGACATCATTCGCAAGCAGTGACTCAGCCAGGATCTCTAAAAGTCAAGAGCCAGGCCAAAGCATATGTGACAGCCTGTGTGACCCTTCCACACCAGGTGCCTTGGTATAGCCCCTGGCTTTAAATCTCTTACTCCAGGTGAAGGAGTGTGGTTTTGAAGACTTTTCGCACCTGGCCTTCCTTGTCTGTGTTGCGTGGCTCTCCTTTTGCTGTGTAGTTCAGCTTGGCTCCTTTTATTGACAGGAGCTTGCTGGCCCCTTGAAGTCCTCAGCCGTGTGAATCAGCAGCCCCTCCCCTGTTAACATGCCTGGATTGCAATGATTTGAAGCCAGGCCTACAGGGGGTTTTAAGTACTTCATTCCAGCTTAGGTGCCTCAAAACCTTTCTGCACCTGGACTTTGGTTTCTGTTGACTGAGGGTGTGTTTTAACCAGTGGCTGGCAGTTTCTAGAGCAGTGAAAATCCAGTTCTCTTCCCAAATCACATTAAACAAAAAAGGAAAAAAGAGCAGTGGCACCAAGATTCACTGGAATATGAGGAAGGGGGGGATTTCCTCAAAGCAGACACCACCTGCTTTCACTGCTCGCTCCTCCAGCCTTCTGCCATGGTTGTCAGCTAATAAATGTCTTCGCCTTTTTTTGAATCCCACCCTTCTCGAATACTCTGCTCTTTATCACATCCTGATGGAAGAAATGCTCCAGAGATGAGCCAGTCTCCCTGGACTTCCTGGAAAACACATGGCTCTTAACTTTCTGCCATAAAAACAAAGCAGGCAGTCCATGGAGATCTGACAATTCACTGAGCCAAATAAGCGATGAAAGTTGGGAACCTTCCTCAACGATTTGACTTCTTAATGTCTTAAGCCTTTCTTGTAAGAACTAAGGAATAAGCATGTTGGATCCTAGATGTTTTAAATGCTTTATCTTATCCATCTATTTGCTTAAAACAGCAAAAATAGATAGGAGGCTTTCAGAACACTTTTATTACTTGTCTAAACTTTTAAATTTTATTTTAAACAGTCTGAAAATCTTAACGCTGTAGAACATTTTTGACCAGCTCCATAGCTTACAAAAGTTGTCAGGAAAAAATCATGAGAGGTGCTTCTGAGAGACAACTGAGGATTCAAGGATAAATGCCATCAGAAAGGTAACATTAGGGAAATTTTGACCCATTTCCAGTTATTATGAAAAACTACAATTGTAACACCGCATTGCGAGATCCTGAAGTAGCCCTACTCTTTTTTTCCATCTTATTTAGCAGTGGGTGAGTGGCTTTGGGGAAAATAAAAACTAACTCACACGCTCTCCTGGAATACAGGCTGAGGTTTGGGAAAGTATGGGAAATTTATTTAAGTGTTTTTTTCACACACTTCAACATATCATACATTTAGAACTGGGAGAGGAAAGACTGAAACCAGAGGGGGTGAACAGGTTTTGGTGGGTCTCTGCTTCTCATACATCTGAAACCAAGACATCTGGGGGAATTTACAAGAATCCCTTTCTTCAGCAAGACTGAGACCAATTTCTAGTTTGGCCAAGTAAAGGAACATAAATTTGGCTAATCACCTGAATGTTTGGACTGAACTGTTAATAAATTAAGCATAGGGGGCAGCCAAAATTCACATCTTGCTGCTGAAATCTGTAGTTGATTGAAAAGTCCTGTAGTTTGAAAGAGAAAGGAATTTTGTGCCAGTTTTATGTTGCTCTTTGGATCTACACTGAAGTGTCCTTCCTTGGGCATGAGAGGCTCATGAATCTCCGAGCAGTGAGCATCTGCAACCTGCCCAGTTCAGTGGCAGAGTCAAGGGAGAAGCACAGACCTTCCAGTTCTTGCCTGGCACCCTCTATCCTGGCTCACACCTTGCCACTTTTTCATTAGCAAGCTACAGGAATGGAGYGGACCATGCCTCATTTCAGCAAAAAAGGAAGACAAATACAAGGCTCTCAGCCAACTTCTGGGGACTGAAGGGCATAAATAGTAGTGGCAACGCCTGGATTTCAACTGATTCTTAAGAAGGGGGGAAAAAAATTCATAGCCCCAAGCCCTCCTGTAAATTGCAGCACTAGCACAGCACTTAAAATCTCAAATGTGTGGTCTTTGTGTTTAAGAAGAGAGCTTCTGATGAGTAAAAGTATATAGATTTTTTCACAAACTACATCTTGTAATATATTCATGACAGATACAGAGATAGGCTTATAAAATAGAGCAGTCCAATACAGACCCAGGCCTCCAAAAAACCAGATCCCCAAATATTGCACSATGGGTCCTTCCACTTACCTGGCCAACAATTACTTTAGATGGATTAGCTTCTGAACCCGCTTCATCTGGTAATGGAGATCTGATCAGATGAATCTCACTGAATACCAGAGAGAGGTGTCTTTTGATAGTTAAAAAAAGGGGATGGGGCAAAAAAGGGTTTTGAAAAGTGTCAGAGAGAATCTGCCCCCCTCTATCACTTTTCACTTCTGATCCAATCCTCTTGCATACTTGTGACCAAGCAAAAGGGGATTATCAAAGAAATCTGGGCAGAGCCTTAACTTTGGGACAAAGGGAGACACTGGCGTTATGTTTTGCTGTTTTCTTTGGTTTCTTTGTTGAGAGTTTTTTTGTTCCTCTTTGTCTGAGCTGTATTGATCCATCCATCTCTAAATGTTGACACTTTAACCTGATACAAATCCCCCTGCCTTGCTTTCTGTCTTTTCCACTTTCAGGTCAGATTTCCCTCGTGGACTTGCAATCCACTCTCAGATCATTAATATCCTTTGCTGGCAAATCCTTCTCAACGTATGGAGTAAGAGTGCTTGCTGCCAACTGATATTCCTTCACCTCTTACTTTCAATAAGGAATGCAACCTCAGCTGCCTTTTGACATTTCCAGCTCCTATTTTTCTGCCCCACYATTCCTAGTCGCATAATGGCTACTTTGCCTCAGTTATCAAGGCTCTTTATTTTTGCTTACTCTTTGTTGATATTTGCCTGCAACCTCACTTTTCTAGAGGAATGGCAGACAGGAGGCAAGATGGACTCAGGCAGCTGAGCACAGGCTTTTCTAAGTATCCAGGATGTGGCATAAGCCAAGAAAGTTCCCTCTTGTCCTGAAGAAATAAGGAGGGAGGGGGGGGGAAAAAAAAAAAGAAGCAGCAAGAAAGACTCAAAACTAATTTGGGCAGAATGAATGGGTCTTTGTTCTCCTGGGCAGGGACTGGGTTTATATTTGCTGTGTTAGCCATGGTTGTGATTTAATTGCACATCTTAATGACTTTTGGTGTTTCCCTTAAAGACCCAGCAGCTGGAATCAAGGGAGCCCATAAGGCCCTTTGCATTCATTCAGAGCAAAAGGTAAACCTTTATTTTTGTAACAAAAAGGAAGCAAATTCTCCCCAAAAGACTCCAAAACCCGAGAGAAAACAAAAGGAAATTGACATTTGTTGTTTTTAGGGAGTCTCAGAATCTTTAAACCACTCTCAGGATTTTGGGAGGGTCCAAGTTTTGATGCCTAAAACTGACAGTGCTTCCTTTGTGTTTTGTGTGCCACCATGTACAAGACTGCTCACAAAATTAAAGGGTAGGGACTCCATCCACCTGCTTTGCCAGTACTTTCATTCTGTTTCTTACTTTCCTGGTTCATGTGGCAGCAGAGAGAAGACCCTGTTCATCTCACCTTCACTGCCTTTTGATATTGGCCATCCCTTGTGCCTTTGCTAGTTAGACATCCATGAAATCTCACCTGCTGACATGAAAGCTGGTTTCAGCATACACTCTACAGTGTGGTGCTGTTTTCCTATTTAAATGGAAATATGTGAATGCAGGGCTGGGATTCACAGGAGAATCAGGCCAATGGCTGATCTCTTGCTGTACTGGGGTGAGTTCTTTCCCTGCAGTCTGGTGCAAACAAACGCCCTGATCCTGTCCAGCAAAGTAACCAGTAATGCCATAACTTTAATAGCAGTCACCCTGTCAGGAAACAGAAGGTGAAAGGGATTGTCTGTTTCCTCCACCTTCTGCTATTTGATTTTGCATATTTATAACAAACTACTTTCTGCATTCCTTCCCCCCAGCACTCATTTTTTTCCTCCTGTTGACTAGTGGATTTATTATTGACTGGGCTCGTGGCACTCACATTCATGTCCTCAATCAATTATTCACTTTTTTCAAGTGACCTAGCCACATTCCCTGTCTCTGCCAGGGACTTTTGCAGGCAGCAAGACCTTGCAGCTGGGATAAGCACGAGAGACTCAGATTGAAGCTTTTCCACAAACTGGGCTCTCAGGTCCGCTTCAGGCTGCAGCTGAGCTGGCTGTGGACATTAGTATCTTCACCCCACCCATGGCTGTTTGTTTTCTCCCTGCTGCCAGAGCCTCTTCTGTGAGTGTTTATTAGCTGCTCTCTGTCAGCRTAAGCTGGTTTAGCAGTGATCTACTGTCTGAGCTCACTTTTTGCCTGGGAAAGGCTGGGGAGCCTCATGCAGAAGGTAAAGCAGCACACCTGGGTGGCAGGGGGCTGTGGCAGTATGTATGGATGGTTGCCAACAGCTAGGGATGCGGCCTGTTTAGAAGTACCTGGGAGTGGATATGAGACCAAGCCTGGAACTGGGGTGGACCCTGAGCAAGCCACTTTGCACCTCTGCTCTCCTTGCTGCCTTTGTCTTGCCTGTCTGCTTGGACTGTAAACTGTGCAGGTGAGGGACTCTTGCTTACATATGGGTTGGATGAACAAAATGATCCTCCATCTTAGACTGGGACCTCTGGATACTACTATACTATGGCAGTAGCAGAAGTAATGGAAAAAAAACAAACAAACAAGTAATGATAGCAGATGAATTTGCTTTCAGTTCTTACAGGTCTTACTTTAAATCATTCTGCTAAATGAGTATTTTTTCCTCACTGGCAAATATAATACTGCTAAAGTTCCCCCCTTCCATGCCCATCATCATCATCTGCTCACGGTAAGGCAGTTTTCTGACTTTTCTTGAGGCTGCATTACTTCCTACCTTGCTCCCATGCTAGTTGTGAATGTTTTCTTTCCCTTGACCCTCATAAACAGAGCTTTCCTTGATTTATGCCGTATTTACATATCAAGTCTCCTCTGTTGACCCTATTGATTTCCTTGGAATTTAAGCTTTGATTGAAAGGATGTATAGTTCCAGCCATCAGCCACTGGGATGAAAACCTTTGGACTGACCCAAAACAGTGTTGTCATATGAGGTTTGCAGCTGATATGCAGAGAGAAGGCAAGGCCACTCACATTGAACAGACGTTATTGCTGGAGTCCAGTGACTACTACATACTTATTAACTTTGTTAGCCAGATGCCAAAGAAATGCCAGTCCTGTGCATGGAATGGGAACTTCTGTCCTGGTAAATAGCAAAAGTTGAGGACTGGGAATTTGCAGGTTTTGGCTGAAAATTAGTGACCTCATGATCAGTGAGGCTAACTGTGATCAAGAGCATGTAAAGAGGCAACTAGGGAATGCTCCTGTTATACCTGACTGAGGTGACAGCTACTGGCATACTGTGTTGTATTACAATATCTGCAATATAAAAATGGCCTTGGAAAAACATATCCATACAAAAAAAACCCTCATGGAAATGCTTAAAATATTCTGTGGTGAAAGACATGAATGAGCAATCCTGCTCATCTGAAAGAGAAGGCAAAGAGGAAACTTGGACAGTCAGTCTAGAAGTACCCAGGTGAGGAGGAGAAATTGGCTAGCAGAGATTTGTTCAACCTGGCAAAAGTATAACAAGAGCCAATGGCTGGACAGTGGACAAGTTCAGTCAAGAAATAAGGTGTAAGAGTGAGTACAGCTGGAAATAGCTTATTGAGGCATCAGCCAAGTACCCCATTGTTGCTGTACTGAAATGGTTTTTTATGAAGAGATTTGTGTTTTCAATGAGCTCTGGTTCAAACAAGAACTAATTCAGGGRGATCTTATGCCATCTGTTATACAGAACATGAGACAAGGTAATCACAGAGGTTTTCTCTGATCATATAATTTCTGATTCTATTTCACTAATGACCATTTAGCTGTTACAAATAGAGTAAGAGACAATATATGGAACTTGGGCAAAGGCTTCCATTCTTCCCCTTTCCCCCAGGATAGCAGTAGGACTTTTGTGCACAGAGCAAAGTCAGAATAGGTGTTTTAATACATAAACAGTCAATCCTGGCAGCTGTCTAATGCCCTCACATCCTCTTCAAGCCAGCAGAAAAGTACTTGCCATCTCACTAGATGTTTTTAACATCTTACAGAATCTGTCTTTCAATCTACAAGCCATACGGTGTGGAGCTTTCTATTTATAACAGGAGCGTGCAAGTTTCTTCATGTTTTTTTTTACTTAGGTCAGCTGATTTACATGCAAATCCTAAATCAGACCTATTTTTCTCATGTTCTGCACAGGGCCAAAAGTAGTGCTCTTGCTAAAGAGAGAAAGACATAAAACAATAATAAATAAGAAGTGTTCCCAGCTCCTCCRTTATTTCTTTCCCCACATTGGCCTTGGTAAATGTCTGTATTGCACAAACTCTCTGACCTTTTTCTAAGCCATACCTCATACGTTTCCTTGGGTCCTTCTACTTGGTGTGCAAAGAAAAGGTTTGGTTGTGGGGAGAGGCCAAAAATTGCCTTTACCGGGTTTTATGCCTGAAAAATCAGTCGGAGATGTATTAAAGGCTGCCGGACCCCCACGTGCACATGTTGGCAAGGTAGCAACGTGGCTGCCCCTACCTGGGGTCTAGGGTGCCCCAGCACTGCACACACCAGCCCGGCCTGACAGTTCTGCAAACAACTTGACTTTCCAAGCAGCCCTTCAATAAGCAGATTGAAGCGACTATTTTATTAATAAGAAACTGCTGACCTCTCGTGGCCATACTAGCCATTTGCAGAAAGATACCACAAATGGCTTCTTTGCCTAGCATCAGCTGAATATAAATATAGCGCTCTATCAGGTATCAGCAGGACTAAAAATTTTGGCTCCCTAAGCCTGGGGAAGGGAAACATGGAAGGGAGCGGACTCCTGACTCTCTCAGTATCTCCTAAGATGCAAATAATGGGAGTATCACCCTCTCATTTCCACCAGCTTTACCCTGGTGGTACTTACTGATTGTTAATTTTGGCCTCGGTTTAGGAAGGCATCCATGGTCAGAACCCAACTTGCTGGTATTGCACTGAAATCAAATGGTATTCATACATGTGCTTAGGTGCTGCATACTGCCGTATCTGGATGACAGCAGTTTTGGAGCACTAAGTATGCTAAGTGCTGCACATGCTGAATGTACAATTGCAATGCAAGAGCAATAACAAAAATTATTGGGACAAGAAGTTATAAAAAGATAAAATTCCATCATGGGTTGAAGTTAAATATGTTACAGAAAATTTATGGATCATTTATATGTGGCAGTGCTACCTGAATGACAAACTGCAGCTTTATGTGAAAAATCACATTTTTAATTTTCTTCTAAGCTTTGATATTGTCTCTGTCTACTAACACCAATGATACTAAGTCTAACATTTCAGGGCCTCTAAATAGCTCTTAGACAGCATGCTCACAGAAGTGTGTGTGTGGGGGGGACGACAGGGAGAAAGAAAGTAAGAAAGAGAAGACTCCCTACGATTGAAAAGCTTCCCCCAGTCCCTGAAACATGGGTATTTGAGGAGGTGAAGGACAGAGTAGCTGAACTTCTCCATAAAGGTCCTTTCAATAAATTTTTCTTAAATCTGCGCAGTTGGACAATAACAAAAAATAAAGTTAAAAGCAAAACTAGAAAACCCAGCAAATGTTAGTGCCAGTTAAATAGCTCCTTTCAACAGTCTGGTGGTTTGGCTTACTCAGGTGCTACCTGTGAAGTGAGCGCTGCTGGTGAGTGGTCACAGCCCAGTTAAAAAACAGCCTCAAGAAACAGGGGGCTACCAAGTGGCGGGCGACACGATGTTGCTGAGCAAACGCTCAGTTGCCGCTTTGAGTCAATCATATTTTAACACGGCTAAGAACCTGCCTTGTGTCTCTAAGGCACCTGGAGCCCACACAATAGCAAATGGGATTGGTATGTTCAAGGAATTTTCTCTGCTTCAGAGTGGGGTGTCTTGGGTCCCACTCTGTGAAAGTAGCTGTTTCTGAAGGATCAAGAGCACCCCGAGGGTCACTTCTTATGAACTGTTTTCGGTGGTCAGACATCACAGCTAAATATGTTAATAGAGATAGCCAAAGCCAGATTTTATGAAACATGAACTGGTCACCTAAAGCAAAGAAGGGAGATGCATTTAAATCAGCTGGAGAGGAGTGAAAGAAAGACATTCACTTTCCCTTCCTCATCCTGATCTCTGCCCATGGTCAGAGCCCTGTGTGCACAATAAACAGGAATAAATTGTGCCCTGGAGGTAGTCCCTCATCTAATCTGTTGGTAGAAGTGAGTATGTTTATCATGTACTCACTGGTAATGGGTGCAAGCTGGGATGCTCTGGGCTTCGCTTAAGTGCCTCAAAACCTGAGCTATTTGTGAAGAATGAGAATAAAACAAGAGTGCAGCAGTGATGAGGAGCAGCACTGAGGACAGGACAGTTTGCACAGTGATGATCCACAGGTTACCTGGCTCACACCAGTGCTGTTTGGCTTGCATTTATTTCCTTATAACAGCTTATAATATTTAAGGGCAGTAAATAACCTGTTTCTGACCTTAGATGGTCAAAGTGTTTTCTCTTCATGGCCACAGCTTTGCCACATGCTCAGCCTGAGGGAAGACACCGTCATTTCAGCACAAGAGAGGCACTGCTGAGGGTGGTAGTACTGCTGCACCCAGAAAAGTCTGAAAATTTTGAGTCACTGAATAAACCCTTCAACACTGCCTCATTTTGTAGTTAGTTCCATCACTGGCAGTGGGAGCAGATCTGTACGCACTGAAATCCCTGCCAAGGTTTTCATTGATTTAGGGTCTGATCCAAAGATGGCGAAAAGCACTCCTCACTTTCAGCAAGCTTTATAGTAGGCCCTGAAATGGCATAGCCTAGAGCTGTGAGAGTTTGGTCCTGCCAGTGGCCAAGCACCCTAGCTTCTCGCTGAAGTCACTAAGACCTGAGGGGGATCTGGCCCATAGTTTCTATATACATTTCCAGTCTGTACTCTTAGTACAAGATGGCTTAGCTCCCAAATGAATACCTGCTGTATGCAAGAGATGTGAGTCACTCTTGATGAAGTGATTTTTTTTTTTTTTCTTTTTTGGACAAGGAGGCTTCAAAAGAGGAATTTAGAATCTCCAGTCCCTTTCCAAAACCTTTCATTAAAACAGCCCATAAAAGCAGTCTCTGGAAACTTTAGGAGGCCTTTAAGAAAAAAAATTAAAATTAAAATTCAGTTTTATTGAACAAATGGGCAGGACTGAAAATATTCAGAAAATTAAAATTAATTTGAAAATAATTAAAAAGAAGAAGTCCAGTGTATATTTCCAAGTTCTGGGTAATATTAAAGTAGCATTAAAAAATTGCAAAGGAAATTTACTGTGAGCAGGTGTTTAAAATAATTGGGGAAGAAAAATGGTTGACTATTAATTAATGAAGAATTATGAATATCCCTTGTTGGACTTTTTCCTGTAGTCAACATATTTTTAACCACATGCACTTAGTGAACACATTTTAAAAGTGTGGAGTTGCTTTACAGACTCATACAGGGAGCTGAGTGTTATTCTATCCACGTTTATTTTATTTTTGCCAGTGGCATGTATTTAGCAGGAGCTGCTGAGAGGACTAAGGTACTACAGCAAAGTCTTCCTCATCAGTTATAAAGCACAGATGCTAATATTTTCAGAAGTCTCCTACATCAGGGTCAAAGGCACTGATACCCCAAAACACAGTGACTGGCTTCAGAAAAGCAAATGAAGAACAAATGTGTAAGACCTGGTCAAGCATAGAAGTTCACAAATATAAAACCTGGCAAAGTTTCAGAGATGTACTGAATTCAGCGGAGTCCCATATGGACACAGAAACACATGCTAGAGTCTGAGTTCAAATTCAAGCTGTGAATACAGTACTGAAGTATTCCCAAAAGTTATCAGTGACTGTAGTGATGCTGCACATTAGAGATCACTAGAAGATGTTTTCAGGATGAAGGGAAAGCAAAGCCTTTGTACAAAGGTATATAGCCCACTAATTTGGAAGAAAAATCTCTTACCTACCTGCTTAGAGAGCATGCCAAGAAAAGGCCTTGCTTATATCAACCAGTGCAGCTCTGCTGAAATGATTGGTGGTCTCAGCACTGTGTTGAGCTGGTGTATAGAGGCAGCAGCTGTGTGTCCTATGCCCGACTGTTATAAAACTATTCTCTGCCCTCCAACCCCTAAGTTCAACTAGGTAAGTTATACTGGCTTTGCTCCTTGTTTGTGGGGAGTGCTGAGCTCATGAGGGAATGAGTGGGACTCTTTGGTGTATTTAACATAGCTTAATTAGGAGGTTCTTTTGTTGCACCCTTACATCTTAGCCCAGGAAAGCTCAGACTCATCCAATACAGGATGATATTAAATGGGAGCCTTCCAGTGTGAGAAACCAAGGGTGATCCTCAAGGATGGTAAATGTCTCAACTGTTGCAATCAGAGCTGTGTACAAACTCTGTAGAAAAAGTGATGCTTACCGAATGTAGGCTAGGGCCAGTAAGAAGTTGCTCCTGCTTTCTCATCCCATAAAACTTTTCTCTTTTTTTTGCTATTGTTCTTCATTTGTTTGCTAGCTAGGCCAGTTTAGAGCTGGTCTGCAGGAAACATTTCTTCTGTTGAGGCTGTTTTATTAGTCAATGAACTCCTTGATGGTGTAAAGTTAAAATATGTTCTTCAGATAGCAATACTTAGTAACAAGCCAACAGTCAAAAGTGTGATTTAGGGAAGAAAGAGTGACATCAGCTCCTTTTACAGATTGAGCATCAGAAACTTTAGCAATCTCTTTTTCTTCTCTAGTGACCTAGTCTAAGGACTTGAAGCAAGATTTCAGCTGAGGGTACCTCAAGCCCTAGTTATTTGCAGAGAGAGCTGAGGGATGAGTATAAGCTGTGAGCTTGAACAGACCTTTGGCTTAGGTATCTATATTTGCTTCAATAGAAATTACTCTTCTTATATCTTTGCGTGTCTAAAAAGACTTTCAAAGCTAGTAGTTGGGGAAAAGGCCCTGTTTCTTTCTATTACATACTAGTGTAAATGACAAGCACATTGAATACAGCCAACAAACAACCTTGGAGTAAACAAAGTCAGCATTTATTCTTCAGTCATCTGTTTACAAGAATGCTCTGTTTTTCACAAAAGAACACATACTAGAGATATATGCATTAATTTACAAAACCAGATGTGCAAACCAAAATGATATAATATGTAAAAATCCACATGCTTCATCATTTACTTTTAATATGCCTGTCATTTAACTTTAAGAGAAGTTTGCTGGGGGGTACAAAAGCATGAGTTATGCTGCATCAAAATGTGATCACTAACTCTACTGATGTAGCTAAACAACATATATACAAAGAGTTATTTCTACCAGTTTTTGTTTAATA
Source organism: Apteryx rowi (assembly GCF_003343035.1). Classification (NCBI taxonomy): domain Eukaryota; kingdom Metazoa; phylum Chordata; class Aves; order Apterygiformes; family Apterygidae; genus Apteryx; species Apteryx rowi. The sequence continues at coordinate 282,332 of NW_020451164.1, forward strand.
TTTAAAACAGGTAGTTAGTTGTTCAGCTATTAAGCCTTCATGGAAGGTGAAACAATCTAATGTTCCTAAATGGATTCATGCAATGTTTAGTTTCATTCATGCAAAACACCATGGAAAGTATATATTGGTGATGGTAAAAATAATACATAAAGATGCAGCATCCTCCTGGAAAGCAGGAAAGAGTTTGGAACATTGGGTTCATTTATCACTGCTGTGGGTTTAGATGCTAAAGCAAAACTGCAATCATTACCACATACTGAAAGTTCACAAGCTAAGAAGGTCACTGGAGGGGCCAGGGGCAGGGGATGGGATGTTTTCAGACCCCTGTCAGTGAAGAAGAGCTGATGAACACTTGTGTTTCTCAGAACTCCTGCTGGTGGGGGCTATTTTGCTGAAAGAAGCTGTCAGCAATTTGTAATGTCAGCATTAAATTGCAAACAGGAAGATGGTAAAATACCTTGACTCTTACTGTAGCATTTTTACCACTGCAAAAAACTGTATCTTATTGAACTTCCTTAACTATTAAAAATAAAGGTTCCTTTTATTTTAACTATTCCTTGATACTGGAACAAAGTAGTTTTTTTGGTGGGAAGGGGGTATTTAAACTGGGCTCTTGTGCTACTCACGTCAAAAAGGCAGACCAAGCACTTCCCTCATTTAATTCTGTGAAGCTGCATTGTTATTACCGCTTGGAACAACTTATAGCAGAATTTAGCTTAGGCTTTAACTTTGTTCAGCTTCTGACATAAGAAGGAATCTGAAAAAATATTTTGAAAACAGCTGCTGTTGTAATCTGCAGACTGGATTATCACAGATTGCTAGCTGCTTATGCCGTGAGGGTGCTCAGGGGGAGTGAATGGCTGCAGGTTCTAACAACTATGAATATGGTAAATATGGATATCTTCCTGTGGTAAAGCACATTTACCCATTCATAACCTCCAGGATATTCAACATGTAAAACAAGCTGAAAAGCTGCTAATGTCCCACCTTGAGCCAAAATGAGTTTGGTTCTAATCGTGATGCTAGTATTAGCCTGCTCTAATATACCATGGGCAAATCTCTTTGAGATTTTCTTTAGTTTAATCTCTCTGCTGTATCTATAAAAATGGGAATAACAGCATCCTAATTCTCATAGGCATCAGATGATACCTGTCTTTCAGTGCCTGAAATGTAAACTCATGCTCTCTGAGTAAAGTCGCCTCTGAGACTCTGGGAAATTTTGTCAGTTACTGAGCACTTTCAACTTCCAGTGACTTCCCACAGGTCATCACTGTAAAACAGTCACTGTATAATATAACTGATAAAGTTGCCTATGCGAACAGAAAGCTGCTTTCCTTTCTGCAGTCCAGCAGGGAGACTGTATGCAAACTTGAGAGTCAAATCATCACATAGGATAAATCACCATATCCTCATGATATGGCCTTTAATTTTTGTGTCAGGAAAAATACAATGGCATACACAGACCAAATATGCATTTTGACACTCTACCACTTCAACCATAACTGATGTTTTTATATCACTGTGTTCCCTGGTTATGATTGTAGTATCTGCAGCCATCTCTGACTATCTGCAGATATACAGCTAAATGGAGTAATCACAGCTAGTAAAGTGCCCTTCACACCCAAACCTGCTCTCAGGCACAAGTAATTCACAGTTTCCAAATGAAATCTCTTAAACCAATATGCAACAAAAAAGATCAATACGCAAACTCACATAGACACACTCAGCTTATTAGAAAATGCATTTTCTTTACCTAGTAGAAAATCAATGATGATACGTCAAAGCAATAATTTAATATAGCAGTCTTTAGTTATTAGTCATTATAGAATGTATTTAAGGAAAAAAGAACCAACAACAAACCTGAACACACACACACACACACACACACACACACAAACCACCATGCTGCTCAAAGTGCAATGAGACAGAACTAACCTTTAGAAAGCCACTGAAAATGAGCTGTGTCAAGTATTATTTCACTAAATTACAAACAGCAAGAAAAGACACAAACATCTCTGGAGACATCTTTCTCAGACACAGTGCTACACATAGCAGTAAGAATTATACAGCAGTATGATTATTTTAGCCTTATTAGCAATAATGATCTTGCTTATGCACATACCTCCCTTTTGACTCATGCTGCTGCTGATCTAGAGTGTTTGGGGCAATAACAAGAAGCATGCTTGGGTTTTTTTCTCCTCTGCCAGATACCTGTAAGGCCCTTGCTTGTGCTAGACTCTGGTGTCGTGAAAGGAGCGATGCACTTCGCTCGTAAGAGGGAAGCAGCACTACGTTCATTGCAGTGAGACAGCAACTTAAAAAAGTTCAATTGTAAATAAGAACGATTTAATGAGGTTCGATTGGCAAGGTTCACTCAGTTATTTACTGCATGAAGGACAGGGTCAGACGTGTGTGCAACGGAGACCCTCCCGTTGAGTCACGAGGTTCAGACTGGACCCCCTTGCTTTCTTAACTCCTTCGGAGAGGAGCCTAGGTGCGGCTGGATCCAGTCCTAGTCCCAGACTTGGTCAACGGTTCATATCTAAAGGAGTGTGTGCGAAGGAAACCCTCCCGTTGAGTSACGAGGTTCAGACTGGACCCCCTGGCTTTCTAAACTCCTTCGGAGAGGAGCCTAGGTGCAGCTGGATCCAGTCCTAGTCTCAGACTTGTTCAACGGTTTATGTCTAAGGGATTATGTGTGCAATTAGTCAGAGATATAACTCAGCAAAGTTTCATGAAGTTTGCAAAAGTTCAGCATGCTATTAATCACTTACCAAGGATCTGTCGTGGGTAAGGAATCTCTTGACCTCGAGGAGCAACCTTGAGAGGCGTCCCTGCTTGACTCATCGTCATATTTGCATACTAGACGGGCCTTGGTTGGCACATGCTCAGCTAGCCCCTACATACGTGCTGTTTACAGGAAGGTCAGGTTGAGGGGTAGAGAGCACAACAGTGGGGGGGAAAGGAGCACACCGTCACATCTGGGCACCAACTGGCATCTTCAGCTGTACCATAGACACTCACTCAGTAAAGCCTCCTGCAACTGACCCCCCCCCCCTCAACTTTATCCTGTTCTAAGGATGAAGTAGTGGAGCAGTTTATAGGCAAGACCTAAGAATTTGACAACTACTATACGTGTTAGCAAGAATGAAAGTTAAATCCCTAGAATATATTAGCACCCTGTGGATTTGCACAAGCAAGGGGCAAGTGAGGTACCTCCTCCTCAACTCATGCCTTTTGAAAGGGCCTAGCCTCCCCAAGTGCGTGAAATATATCAAGCTTTTCCACCCTTCCTAGTAACTCATGCGTACGTATTTCTGGCAGCCGGCTGTATTGATGAACTCTGTGGATGTGTGTAACAGAGCCCATATTCTCCTATGACTCCTGGAGGAACTGTGCCTGACGCAGTGCAATGCATTCTAACATGGGCCTGACCTTTATGGCACTAAACTCTTAATAACTACTCAGAAGTACATATCCACAAGTATTAAATTCTCTTTATTCAACTGAGCAATAAAGCAGATAAGACTATAGACACACTGTTATTTTAGCATAGTTACCAAGATTCAAAATAACATGCAATTTATTTATACTCATGTAAAAGCCCATCACAGGAAAAACAAAACCTCAAATGCAATCCTATAATACTGGCACTAAAGTGCATAATGAGATCTTGCCATTCCAAAGTTAGCCTACTGTTTTTTAGTCTGATTGTGGAGTTGTTGATTGTACAAAAAGCTAATGTTATCTTGCAGGCACTCAGAATAGCAGTGGGAATTCCAGCCTTAACAGAAAGGTGCCTGGTAGATTTTCTATTTATTTTGCACCAACAAACATGAATGGTGACTAAACATAAGCAGCCCAGTTTATAGCTAGAAGTCATATCCTGGTTTCCTTGCTTTGAAGCTATTTAGTCTTTTCCTAGAGAAACTTCCTTTTGTGTTAGTTAGTGGAATTTTACTTTAGTTAAGACTATGAATAAAGATCTGAAGGTGGCAGTGCTCTATATGGTATCCTACAGTTACATGGTGATTTTTTTCATTGTGCGATAGTAGTAATGGTACTCACACAGTTGCAACAGGTTATATAACACATCAGTATTTCTTAGGTTTCACAACTGTGAGAAGCCCTATTCATTTACAGGAGCAGTCTTAACACAGCTACTACAATGGCTTTAAAATATTAGATCAAATTGGCTGTAGAGATGTCCCATTAATGGGCCCCTTTTATTTCATATATGAATGCAATTCAGAAAGGAAAAAGGTATGAAAAAAATTCATTGGGTGGTGGTGAATAATACTATTGAGTTTTGTCTTTGTGTTGATCCCCTTTAATAAAATACATTATTTAAATATTAATATATATGTAATGTATAGATAAATATATTGAGATAGCTATGTTAATGTGTAGTTTGACCAGAACTTGATTAATCAAAGAAAACCTAAAGGCACCACAATATATCAGCATCATGAAATAAAATAATCACTATACTCTGCATTTGTGTAGTACTGCAACCAAGCAGTTAGAAAGCCATATACAGCAGGGAATAAGACTCATTATTTTTACTTCACAGCCTAGGCAACTAAGACTCAGATTGACTTGATGATGGGCCATACTCAGACAATATCAGGTAGATTTCAGTTGTTTTGACTCCCAGTTTTGTTTCCTAGTTATGAATCAGAGTGGCCTGGGAGCAAAAAAAGAAAATAAAACAGTTCAGAAAAACAGAAGATTTTCATTTGGGCCTGTACCCAGAGGTCATAATGAGCAGAGGACTGACTCTCTTCTGTGCCAGTAGTCTCCACTGGTCCTATTAGCATTAAACAGAGTAACTGCTGTAAAATCATCCTCTGTTAAAATAACTTTGAATTACGCTTGTGTATTAGAGAGCACAGTCTGCATGGGTATGACTGAGCAGTACTTTTTCTTATTTGTTTAATTAACCTAATGGTACCTAAAACAACAGTAATGCATAAGACTAGGGAAACCTAAAGCGTATCATGGATGCAGAAAATTCACCTATGTGCAAGGAGAAGCTTACTTCTCACTTCTATTGATATTATATTAAAATGGCTTTAACTTTGGTCAAGTTAATTCTTAGCTCATTTTTATGTGAGAAGAAAATCAAACTTTAGATCTTCTGCATAACACAGCTTTAAATTGATTGCTTTTTTTTTTTTTTTTGTATAGCAATTTGATTTCTGCGTCAAATTGATCTTGACTACAAATATAATGCAGTGACAGGCTGCCTTCTGGGTTGGGATGAGAAACAGCTAATTTAACATCCTAATTTGAACCTTAAGGAGCCTTTGATAGCTAAATGAGGATGAAATATAAGACAGAAAAAAAAAAAGATCATTGTGAATTCAAGCTAAAGTAGCACTATCAGCCATGGAAAACATGGTGTTCAAGCAAAAACACCTTCCTACAAACTGCTGAAATACTTTCCATCTTTTGATAGCTGAATAGAGAGGAAGCAGCTCAGCAATGCTTGGACTTGTCCTGCAGCTAAAGTGCTGTTGGTCCATTTAGTAAAAGTCTGGGTCATGACAGGCGGCTAAAGCACCAAGACTGCTGATATTTTCAAATCTTTTAGCAGCAGTAACCACACAGCAGCTTTTCTGCAAAATAAACAAAACAAGAATGCAGTTAATTCAGCAGTATACTTTTTTATTTGGTTAAGCATTCTAGGACAACCACACGGTGGTTTCTTTGTGCATGAGGAAAAGAAAGCAGTGTTGAAACTTCTTGCTTACAAAGGGTTCTTGCAGCCACCCTATTTGTGAAATGTTTTATACAATACTAAAAGACAAGACCTCTTTGTGAAATGGAGAAATGGTCCTGGAGGTCTCTCTTGAAATGCACCTACACTGCTTTTTTGCCGCTCTTGTCATCCAGATCATAGCACAAAGAGGGAGGGCACAAACCTCTCCATTTATTTGTATTACCACTGCAAGCATTTATGATGCCAGCTCTAAATCAGCTGGCACTTGAGCATATTATTTTGGGTTAAATGTGGTAACCACTCTACTTGCCTGATACACTTAGCCAAAGGGATTCTTTAAAAATAAAGCACTGCTATGACTCTAGATACACTCATTAAGTAAACTGAAATAAACTCCAAAAAGAAAAACACATGCAGAGGAAATAACACTGCAAAAGCCAGAAACCAGATTTTCCTGCAGGTTAGATCATGGGTAGGTTACTATATTATAAAGCTATAAAAGGTTTATTTGAAAATTATTTTGCCTGCTGTTGGACAGTCCATTTATCTCAAAGCTGATCTTGGTTGTAATAGAAAATTGTGTAATACAGTGCTTCCTGGATTACAGATAGAGAATTTTTAACATTGGTTTTTAACATTAACATTGCTGCACAGTTAGTGGCTTGAAATGGGAAAGATAGGACTAGTTTTGAAAGTTACTTTGTGGAAGCATAGAGCTTAGTGGACCAAAGCTTCATGTCATGTGGACTAGCACCAGTGAAGTGGGGATGAACACTGAGCATCACAAAGAGGTAGCCCAGCTGGGTTCCCACTAGGCAAGCTGATGCTGTGACATGATCGTACCAGGAGGTCCTGTGGCTTCGGATAGCAAGTATAAGAGACAATAATGGTACCTTAGCCCTCACTGACCTCCAGCCTGCCATGGAAGGGCAGCTTTAAGTACCTGAGATAGCTCATTTAAAGCTCATTAACTTGTGTTTTACTACATTACACAGTATAAGATCTGCTCTGATCTTATACTTAGTGAAACAACACAGATTTCAGTCTCTGACAATAATCTTTCTTTTTTAGATGTTTCTGGACAAAACGTGTTGTAAGCAAAACCTAGCACATCCATTGCACCATCAAGCAGACCATGGATGATGACATCATTAAAAACTTGTACACAGTGAAAAGTGGACTACTTTTATTTTGGTATCCTTGTTATTATTTGTGATGCAAGGCTAAAAGGAAGCGGTTATTACAATGTGTATGTTCTCAGTCTTGTTCACATCTTGACCCTCCACTGAGTTTTGCCCTGAGATGCCTCTAGAAACTGGTTCCCATGGTTCTTCAACAGAGGCACCAGTTTCTGTGGTAGTTCATAAAATGGGCTGTGGGAATGGGTGTACTAGTTTATGGAGATATTGTGCTGTCTGAAGTAGCCCTATTTCATAGTGGCTGAGTGAGTACACTTTGGTCAAAGACCACAGATGGAACACGAGAGCAGACTTGTGTCGCCCTGACCCCCCCTGGGGGAGGCAACCAACCTAGCCTGAGAACCACTAATGAAATGGTTGTTAAAGGAAGGGCAAAGACAGGGACCCAGAAAAAGGACAGAGAGAAACAACACTTTGTCAGAATTGCTCTGGTAGCTACAGGCTAAAAGGGCAAAGAGGTGCCCTGTTGGAATTGATTGGCACTCCTCAAAAGTGTGGAGCAGCTTCTTTCAGAGGACACCTCCCTTTCATTCCACTACAGTTACTGGAACTGCCCTGAGGGTCTGGCCCATGCCTTTGCTAAAAAGTAATTACTTTTCATATTTCTATCCTTTTTAAACCATACTCCTAACCACAACATGAAAACTTGAAAGCTTTCAGCACTGAAAAGTTACTGGGTGAAATCCTGCCTCATGAGAGTCAGTGGGAGCATAACCATTTCCTTAAAATGGCCAGGGTTTGCAGCACATATGGCTTCATATACATAAGGCGTTTTGCACATTGCTGCAATTTAGTATAAGTGATAGGGCCAGTTTATATTTTGGATGCTTTTCAAACAACAGTGAGGATGGTGGTGGTGAGTACACTTTGGACCGTGCAGTTTGGACTTTGCAGGGTTTTTGACCTCCCACTGATCCCCTCCACAGGGGCTACAGCATTTATGTCTGAAGAAACACTTGGGACCTGAAACAAACCTTCTGTTTGGCAGCTCTTTCAGAGAAGTTATTGAGCCAGGGGTGCTGGAGACACACAGCCACCTTTATCCTTCTTCTAGGGAGAAAGAAAGAAAGAAAGAAAGAAAGAAAGAGAGAAAGAAAGAGAAAGAAAGAAAGAAAGAAAGATGCCATTATAGGAAACATTAATTGAGGATCAGTCACATCTTACCTCTAATTAAGATAATGGCAGAACACTGCAACATCAGCATGTTTAGTAAAGCTATCTGGTAAAGCAGAAGAGGCCTGAACAGAAAATACCAGGAGAGGAGCTATAAGGATGGAATGAGTTGTAAGGCTTCTGTTAGGGTAGGGTTTCCTCAGCACAGAACTGGAGAAGACAAGCGCCCCACCAGGTGAGCAGCTCATGTTCTTGCAACATTTGGAAAAAACAGCCTGTCCCCCAGGTTTCAGGCATCAGGTCTTCACTGGAGCCCTATTAACAGAATCACAAGTATTCTATGGATCCTTCTAAAGAGATACCTACCTGTGACAAACTCCCATATTTTTAGCATATATGCACATTTATAAGCCTTGTAATAATCTCAGGGGCATTGTTGTTCTGGGAGATTTTCATGAAAATTATACTTCAATTACAATTATAATAATTTATTTGATTCTTATTATTTCCCATTTTATACTACTGCTTGTTATCCTTACTCTGTGTAACAGAAGCATCTCTCAAGGACATAACTTCCAGGACACTACTCAGCCCAAAAAACACACCACCTCATCAAAAGAGCTACTGCTGTTGTATTATTGTCATAATCTTTGTTCTTGTTTTAGTAAGATTATTTTATTAATTAATAATGTGGTCTACTAATTCTTAATGATGGCTCTAATTCAAAAGGCACCTTGACATGTACATCCTAGGCACTGCAGCTGTCATTTTATTTAACACTGATGTGCTTTGTTTGCAAAGGAGAAAGGGAATATTGTGCTTCAAATGCTATGAAAATTTTGGAACCTGCTTAAATTGATCTTCTCTTGAATCAGATTTGACTGACTTAGATTCAGCCAACAGCAAGCTCATCAACAGTCTGAATCTCCCAAACTTACTGGTTCCTTAAAAGAGGAATAATCAAAACTAATTAAAATCATGTTGACCCTCCAACTCAACCAAATGGATTTTTTCACTTGAAAAAATAACTGCTTCCTTTGTGTTGACCATTAAGCTGGCTATCTTCAAAGGACAAGAAGGTGCCTAAGTACAAACATATGCACTGGTTGAGGTTCTAGGCTCTACCAGGAAAAGTATCTTTTGGGAAGAGGTAGGAAAAAATCTAAGAGCACTTATATAGAACTTCAGGAGATCCTGAAAGGATTTTCAAAGCAGTAAGCAGAACCACCCCAAACTGGATACTCCTCCTTTGAACATATGGTAATTCCGTGCTTGCTTTGTAAACAGCCTCATTTTGCTAAGAAATGGATCCACTCGGCAACAAACAACAATCACATGACCCTATATTTCTTGCCAGACATGCAAGAACCCATAAGCAAGTGTGAGCATGCAAACTATAACAACTAAATAAAAGCAAAGAGACATATGGCTCACAGTGGCAAGAAATACAGCAGCAGCACAGACTCAAAAACATATGAGAAAAATGTCAAAGCAAATAGTCATGTGGCAACACAAAAAGAAAACAGCAGACCTACAATGCACAAGGATATTTAAATTTAGGGACCTGGAGTCTGCAGTGGAGCTTGTGGTCTGATAACCATGGGTGTTTTAAGGCAGCAGTTGCACTTATTCTCCAGCTAAAGGAAAACCAGAAAGCTATTAAGTGTTTTTCCTAGAATCTTACAACTCAACAGTTATCTCCTACTGGTCATGCATTCTGCCATCACGTAATGCTGTGGCTGCAGGGACACTTTATGCCAGATTGCAGCTAATGCATGAAATAGGAAAGGTTAGAAAGGTTTTTCTGCTTCACAGAAAAAACAAATTCAGGTAACTTCTGAGCATTTTATGTACGTAATGAACAACATCAATGAGGTGGCATTGTAATATTCTTCCTGGACGTACAAAAACTTAGGTAAGTCATGATAGGTCTGCAATGGAGCAGTACTAGTGACACCCCTGTGACATGATGGCATGGAATGCACATTTCAAAGACAGAGGGATTATATACCATTTTTCCTTGATGAGAAGCTTTGAGATGAAATCTTTGGCCTCATCAGAAACATCTTGAAATTCCTCATCTTCAAAATTCCAGCTACAAGCCAGGATATTGTTGAGAGTCTCATTGTCGTCATCACCCAAAAAAGGAGACAATCCACTCAGCCTAAATTAAAAAGAAATATTTTACTCCTTCTGTCATTTCCTCTTCCTGCATATGATCTCTGATGTTCCATTTAAGATTGTTCTGTTACTCCTGGCCCTATCTTGCAACATGTTACTGGCTAAGAAAGTTTCCAGACCATTCCCATTCTCTCTTCTATTTACATGTTTAAATAAAGTAATCACCCTTCTTCCCTCTAAATTAAACAAACCAAGCATTGCTATCTTTCATGGCAGGTAATATTTTCTAGACCTCTGATTATTCTCACAGATACCTACTGGGAACTTTCCAAGTGGTCCATATTATACTGGAAGTGTGATGCCCAAATGGTCATGAGAGATGTGCAATGAAACAGTAAAGTTCATGGTGACTGGAAGAGGGAAGCAATTCCTGAACCAGGAATTTGGAAAGAGGCCTATGTTTTCTATTTTAGGTACAAACTTTGTCAGTCTTCCAATACAACAACAATTTTGGATGACTGACACATTTCAACACAGAAATAGTTTACATAGAAGAGACTGAATCCTACTTACAGCATATAAGCAATGACTCCTACACTCCACATATCTGTAGGAAAGGAAACAAACTCATAATTCACAACTTCAGGTGCAAGGAATTCTGGAGTCCCGAAGTTAACTCGAAGTTTTTCTCTGGGTTTATATCTAGGCAATGGAAAAATTAACAGAGGACATCAATTACAGCTCTAATTTGAGTTGTATTGTAAGTTATGCAGCACTTCACAGGATTTCAGAAGCATCTGGAACTTTCAGAAGAAAAACAAGGATAGACAGAGGTACAAAGTGAAAAATAAATATGCCCATACCTACAAATGAAAAATGTTTGCAAGATTTATTTCATACTTCAGACTTAAACCAACCTCTACACAATAGGAGACAGGAAGAAACTCAGATTTCAAGGACTCCTCAGGACAGCTGTTACCATTTTGAGCCTTCTCCATGTAACAGGCCTGGAAATTTAACCACTAAATCTTTCACTAAGGTTATGATGTCTGACTAAGCTAGCAAATGATATAGTATGGGTTATATCCTAGCAGCCCCGATGGTCCCTTAAACTCTCTCTTCAAGAATCTCATAACTTCGGAGGCAAGAGACCAGGCAAGATTGACCATTGGTTTTGTCCATTCTATCTGTTCCAGTATACCTATATGCATGACCAATCAGAATCAGCCCTCTTTTGACCTTCCAGCCGAAAAAAGTCTTCAAAACTAGTATTTTTCACTCAACATGAAACATTCCTTACTAAAAGATACCCCTGGTTAAAAGAGTCACATTAAACTTGTTCCAAGAACAGTAGAAGACTGTTGTATATCAAATGTGTCATTGCAGAGATGTAATACTTTTCTCATTGTTTCCTAATCCATTTACTTTTAGCAAGATCACATGCACGTACCTTCTTGCCAATCCAAAATCAATAATTTTTATTTGATTTGCTGCTCGGTTCACACAGAGGATATTCTCAGGCTGCCAAGAGAAACCAGAAGACACTTTAATGAGAAACAAGGGTGACAAACTGGACTTTTAGTAAAATGCAGGGGAAAAAACACTAAAAACACTGCAAACATCTCATAAGCACCTTTTGCTTTCCTCCTTGGGCAGATTTCTCTGCATGGGTACCTCCCCCTGCTGTCACATGGCAGATGAGGCTGTACATTTTGTGCTTTGTAACTGCTTTTTCTTCTTAGCTTTTCAATTTGACATAAGGCAGCAGTTTAGACAAAGAACTCATTAGGGGGAGTGGGACAGAGAATGCAAGCTTCCAAAGAAGGTTTAAGGATGCTGGCATTGCGATTTTACAGACCTTAATGAGCTGACATTGGAATTTTTTTTAGAAAAAAGATTTTGCTGGGCTTTGAAGTTTATCTTACAGCCTTAAGTTTCTGAGTTCATGGATATTCTGGCAGTAACTGTCTGATTCAACACTGATACATTTTGTAATCACATCAACTTTATGCTTTTCTCAGATATTTTAGCGAAAGTTGGGATTCACAGGTTAAATCCCAGTGAACTTCCATAGGGCCAAATGCTGTTCTTCACTTCCCTGCAGGAATCCATTAGCTTCCATAGAATTACTCCAAATTCATACAGAAGAGACTGAGAACAGATTTTGGCCAGTTGTCTTTGAAATGTAATACCTAAAATAGAGTCTCTCATTCACCGCCAGCAGTTTTATAGCTACTCTGCCTTGTTGCTTGTTGAGTCCTCTTTGAAATAAAACAGCCCTCAACACTTAAAACATTAGTTAACCTTTGTCACCATTACTAATTCATTTTACATGTAGGACTCTCAAACACCATACGTCCATAGTTTTGTGGTCTTGGACTATTATGGTTGGGATGAATTTCTTTTGGTTTCAAGCTTCCTTCCCCAAACTCATCTGTTACTGACAACAATCTGTGAACAAGCAAAATAGAAGGGAGAAGCCATGTTGCCTAGCACGTGGAAAGGGAGATCTCTGTTGAAGAATTTCTTGGATGTGTATGTGTCTTTTTGCTCGCATTTTGACTTCATACTCAAACTGTGCCATCTCCAAGAACAAAACACATCCCAGAGAACTTTGCAAACTTCTGCTTGACAGGTTTCTAGGTAACTGGATATTTATAAAGAAAGAGAAATGTGAATCTGGTCTCTGATTAGCAGCTGAAGCAGATACCAACAGGTATCTGTTCATTTGCTTAATCAGTTCAATAATATATAAACTAACAACATTAACTGCATTAAATGACAATGACACCAAGGGCAAACTGGAGACCATCAAGCAGGATTTCAGAGCTCTGGGGATGGTGGTCAAGGGTCTGGGAGCCCAGGTCATCTTCTCCTCAATCCTGCCAGTGAGGGGGATGGATGAGAGGAGGAGGAGACGGACTTTCCAGGTTAACGACTGGCTGCGCCGCTGGTGTTGGCAACAGGGTTTTGGTTTCTAC
>NW_020451165.1:0-71949 GCF_003343035.1 Apteryx rowi
CTGGATGCAATCCTGTGCAATGTGCTCTAGGTGACCCTGCTTGAGCAGGGGGGTTGGACTAGATGGTCTCCAGAGGTCCCTTCCAACCTCAGCGATTCTGTGATTCTGTGAGTGATTGATCAGATTAATGTGTTTGTGAGGTTTTTTTTCGTCGGCAGCCGAGCCCTCTTACATTTGGAGGAAAAAGAGAGGAGTTCCATTTGAATGATATGGTGGTGTTTTGGCCAAGAGAGGCAGCACTGGCAGAGATTTGTCAAAACTAGGAAAGTATGGATTTGGATTCCAGAGAGGTTGAACCAAAGAAATGCAAGACATGCAAACTTTAAGTGCAGCGCACCAGACTTTGTTCAACCCATCCTGAAAACAAAACTAAAGTCTAGATGATCATCCCAGTGTTCCTCACCTTGGAGGATTCACCAAAAGCAACTGGTATTTTGGGGGAGAATGTCATGCTAGTTCTTTGAAATGTTTGGTGGTCTTTGGAGCCATTCATAAGCAAAGTGATTTACCATTTAAGTTGCCCCTTGTCAGAGGGAGTTAGCTTCAGTAGAAACCAGTTCATTTAATCAGGTCTGTCATGCAGCTTCGAGAGCAGCTTACTTCATGGGGTACAAAACTGCCAGATTTAAAGCCAAATGCTTTAAATGCTTTGTTAGATATGTGTGGCTTTGTTAAAAGATGTGTAATGACTTATGTCAGTGAACTTGGTGGCATACTGGAACATTTGTCAGTCTAGAGCTGTGCAGGCTCTTAACAGCTTTGCTCTCTCTGTTAACAGGGCGTTGACTCTGGGAGGAGGCTTGCCGCATTTGGAACACCTTAACCTCTCCGGTTGTCTCACTGTAACTGGTGCAGGCCTGCAAGATTTAGTTTCTGCATGCCCTTCTCTAAATGACGAACACTTTTACTACTGTGACAACATTAACGGTAATGTCTTTTTGTAAAGATTTGAGGCTTTGGGGGGATTGATGTTTGGTTTAAGAACATCTTAAAAAACAAAACAAAACAAACCTTTTTGTTGGTCATGTAGCACTGAGTTCTGTGGTCTAATTACAAAATGACAACTGTAAAAAATTTTCTCACTTTTTCTTAGTCTTCTGTACTTAACAGTCTTTTCAGTACAGTTCTGTGGACAGATGAGTGTTACCTAGGGAAGCATTTTTCATCCCTGTATCTATAATTTAGGTTAGTATAAGTAATATGGGCTAAAAAACAAATTTCCATGTAGTTGATGCACACTTTCCATCTCTTCCCTGTAAATCATGTAGTTGTACATTTTTCTTTATGGTGATAACTTCAGGCAAAGAGGCATCATTACATTGGTACCAAAGTGATGATATTTGGGGAAAAAATGACACTTTTTTTGCCATGCAAAAAACTCATATTACTGTAGCTTTGGCATGGAGAGGATGCCATCAATCATATTGTAGGATATTTTTGTTCCTACCATCATGTGGCCTTATGGAAAATGTAATTTATTTTTTTCTGTTGTTGCTTGACTCACTAACTTAGGGATGGGTTTAAGTTGGAGAAAGATTCAGATAAATAGATAAATGCATAAAATACACTTACAGTGGAAGTCTGTCAGAGTTTACCACACTGGAGTTAGGTCTCCAGTCCGGCCGGTAAGAATTTGTAGGAGTAGAGATGTGAACAATGCTATAACTTGTATCCACGTATGGATTGGAAACAGGTAAGTGCAACAGACGGAGGGAAAAAGGAAGACAGTGAGTTCACAGGGTTATACAAGCTAATTGTTGGTGGTTCTGAATTAATGAAACTTGAAATTATGTTCCCCATTAGTTCATGGTGTTTAGCTTAATAATTTGCATCTATATTGAGATGCAGCCCCTTCAAGGTATAGGAAGGCAGAGCTTTAGTACTTACAAGTAAGGCTGTACTTGCATTTGGTATTGAATCCATTGAAATAGATAAAAGGTGATGCACTTTGGATTGGATCCTGACATTAGAAGTGAAAGCGTTAAATCATATTTGGCTTCCATAATTTTTTGCATATCTTCATGCACTTTTTTTCTTCTGAGACATTTTCCATTTTTGTTAATTCCTTCTGTTCTGTCCAGACTACAGCTATTAAAAATCTCCTTGCATTTCAGTCTGACAATTTTAAGGTTCCTTTTAAAATCTTTTGTTGACTCTTTCTGCATTATGTTGAACTTAAGTCTTCAAAGACAAATTAAAAACCTTTTCCTTTTGTATCTGGCTCCTATTTCTCCTGTTTTCACTTCTGTCGGTAATACCAGACTTGGTGATCTCGTTTGTCTTTAGCTGTTTCTGTATTTCTCCCTTATTCTTGCCGCTAAAATGTAATAGATCTTAGTATTAGTTTACAAAGCTAGTATCACTTGTTGGAGTTTTGCACGACTTTAAGGCTTGTTGTTTCATAATATCCTCAAGAAATTACTTGTTATTTGTATTTAAACAGAGTACTCTTTAATTCTGTAAAGTTGTCCTGATTCTCTTCCTATTTCTTTCTTTCCATTCATTGTCTACTGTAAGCTGTAAGACTATAAGCTCTGTTCTGTTTGTTCTGTAAAACATCCTGGATGCCTTTGGATGAACAGTTTCTGCTGATAAATGAGCAAGAGAGAATGTAATGGTCTGACTTGTCACTACTGTTGAGAAATGGTAGCATCTCAGTAGTGTGTGTGTGGGTTTTTTTTTGTTTGTTTGTTTGTTTTTTTTTGAAGATGGAAGCCAATAAAAAGACATCATAGCAAAATTCTGAAATGGAAAGTAACTTTAATTGAATCCTCTGCAGTTTTATCTGAATATTGTTTTTGTTTTTTCACTCAAACTTCATTGTGATAGCATTGCAGTGTTAAACTAATGCCTTATTCCACCCTGTGGGCAGCAGGAGTTCTATGACAGCTTACTATTTCTGTATCATTTGGTATTTCTAAAGTAACTGTAGGGAAAGTAATAGCTGTTTCATTAAAATCATTCCATATCTGAAGCAGTTTACATTTATTTATATATATATATAGATTGCATTAAGTGCTGTTCGAAGATTATTGATCTACAAGCATGTAGAGAATAATTTCATAATTTTCTTTGCCCACCAGCTTATCAGGGATTGTTTGCGGGGAAGGAGATATGTTCTGGGATCATGTTGGAAAAACCGTCAGTCTTGCAGAACAAAAAATTGGAACCAACAGCATGGAATTTATCCATCTTTGAATGATTAAGATGCCACTTTGTCGTCTGTTGACACATAAGGGCTTTACTTTCACCTGCAGCCTATTTTCAGATCTTTTCTGTAAACGTTGAGTCTGATACAGGGGGGCCCCTGCACACAGCTTCATTGGATGTTCTTTGTGGAGGGCTTGCTGGACTTGGTGGGTAGGCATGGTCACAGTGTTGCGGTGTTCCTCACCACTCGTTTGCACTGCTTTCCTGATATTAGTGTTTGTGTTGCTACTTGGTAGACCAAACCAAGAGCCAAAGTAACTGAAACTAGTGGCTAAGGGGATGTGGTAGCAGCAGCCAGTTGTGCCTGAGTGTCTTTTTCACCATGCTCTTCGTCTGGGCTGTTGTGTATTCTTGGTGAAATGCTTAACCTCTTTCTAGGAAACTTTGACTAATTTTTGTTTCACTAGTACATGTAACAAAATGAAGTAATCAAATGAATAAGTAGCCCTGTGTTTTGGGTCACCTGAGGCATCTGAGTAATCAGACGTACATCAGTATAAAGAGCATTACAGTAATCTAGTTTGGAAGTAACCAGTACTAAATCTAGACTGTGGCAGGTTAAATAAGAATCTGAGAATAAAGATTAACATTGATTCACCAGGTAAACCAGCCCAAAACTCATTGCTTTTTAATTTAGGCACTTAATCAATGTATTGGTGCCAGCAGCAGAGTCATCACAGAGTCAGTAGAAAGAGAGGAACCTTTCTGAAAGCGATTCAGCCCCATTTTAAGATCTGAATTATCCTGTGGAAATGACCATCACACTCACTTGACTATATAAATGGAAGTATATATAGCTACTATATTCTTTCAAATGATGCTTCAATGAGGTGGAATCAATTGGAGCCCATGTATATAGAGTCAAAAGAAAGCAGAAGAGAGTATTTTTGGCAGGATTAAAGAGGCTATTTGAGCTTAAACAGATAGTTTGAAAACAACGTCCAGTCCAAATGAAGTCAGTAGCAAAGAGTATATGTAGTGGTGAAAACAGAAATTAGGAAGCCAAAGAGGTGTAGTAAAAAGTCAGATGTGTTAAATAAAGCTATAGAAACAAAAGCAGTCTTTTAAATTAAGAGTATCAAAAGAAAAGGCAATTGAATTCTGCTGTATATATCAGATATAAAAAGAAAAGCTAAAGAAGGGCTAGGATAATACAGAGGAGGTAAATGACCTTCCTCATAAACTATGGTGGGGGAGATAGATTGACATGTTAAAATGTAAGAATGAAATGACCAAGCTGTTAATTTTTGCTAAAAGTGTAAAGCAGTGTATTTTGTAAGGAACAACTTGAAATACTCAGACCTACACTTTCTATTTTAAATTACTGGTAACAATAAACTTGAGGTAACTCTCCAAACCTGATAGACTAGATAGGTGATGTGTTAACATCTGACTTACCTGACCCAGATGCATTCACCCGAGGGTTTTGTAGGAACTCGGATGTGGAATTGCAGAACCGTTGGCCAAGGTGTGCAACCCATCGTTACAAATGACGCAGTGCCAGAGGGCTGGCAGATTGCCAGCATAACTCCCAGCTACAAAAAGGGGTGTAGGGGGAGTCTGGGGATCTTGGGGGCTACAGACCTGTGGGTCTGATGTCCATCCCTGGTAATATTTTACAGTTCGTATCAAAGAATAAGGTCACTGAGCATATGAATAAACATGGTGTGTTGGGAAAAAGGATTCTGTAAGAGGAAATACTGCCTTGCTTAACCTGCTGGAGTTCTGTAAGGGTGTTGGCAAGCACTGGGAAGAAAAGGAGATCCAGTGGACACAATAAATTTGGATTTTCAGAAAGCCTGTTACAAGGTTCCTCACAAAGGGTTATCAGACATCCTAAGTTGCTATAGGACTGGATTAAGTTTAAAAACTGAAAGCTGGCTAAAGTATAGAGGAAAGGATAGGGCCTAATGATCATTTTTCTGGGTGGGCAGGAATCTGGGAGGGCATCCCCTGGAGTTCTCTGCTGGGACCAATATTATTCAGTGTTTTCATTGATGACTTTGAGTAAGAAAGGTACAGAGAAACTTCCAAGTCTTTGAATGGTACTAATCTACCTCCAGTAATGATACTGGAGCCAAAGGATTCCAGAAAGCCTCTTCATGAGCTTCAGTATAGTTACATGTGTGGTTATGTGTCTAGGGGAAAAAAATAAACAAAACATAATTGTGTGAAACCAAATTAAGAGCTGGCAGTTGCAACTTGAGGATTTTCAAAGAAACTTTCAAACTCTAGCTTGTAAGTGACTTGGAGAGTCAAAATTTAGTTCAGGTGACTACAGAGATTTGAAAAAGTGAGTTTATTGACAAATGAAAGCTTTAGTATATTTTGCATACTGTCCTGCATTATAGCTTCAGGTTTGTTTTATTCTGTCTCATGCATCAATAAAATGGTTAATTTAATTATCTTGTAGAATATTGCTCCATTGATGTATGGTATGAAGCAAAAAGCTGATTTCCAAACACCAGGCTCTTGCAAATTAATTGCATTATGACTTGAAGTTTGAGGAAAAAACAAGCTGTCCTGCTTGAAAACCATGCTGCCCTTGTTCACTACATTACTTTGCTAGTCCTTTCTAAATATATTAAAAACTTCACAAATATTCTTTGTTTTTGTGTCTTGGGTATTAAACAGGAAAAGATGGGTTATCTTGATTAGTCCTTTACCATCTTCCTTTAGTTAAATTGAAAGTGTGTTGTTGAATTAGGTTGGGTGCCAGAGTTAAGTCAACCTGAACGTAAATGTCTGTCTCTCTAAAGCAGACATAAGGCTGCAGGAAATAAAAGCCTGTACTAATAAATTTAAGTTTCCTATCTCATGGTCACTTTAATTTTTCAAATTAAAGGGATAACAGTAAAGGTAAGTGGAGGTGGGTAGAATTACAATATTGGTTTACCCTGTCTGTGCTCGCAACTCTTCTTTTTTGAATGACTAACTTTTAGATTTAGGGTTTTTGATGATTGCAGTGATAAAAAAGATGTGGGTTTTTTTTTTTAGTCTTTGAATTTCTAGTGAGAATACGTGAGGTCTAGACAAAACGGAAGTATTTAATGGAGAAAACTTTTGCAAGACGAAAAACTGTCTCCACATTAGCAGAAATAGTTTTGGAAATTTTTTTTGTAATACCATAAAGTCATAATCTGAATTTGAAAAATGAAAGTTATATATGCATTGTGCAAATTTACCTCAATTGTGAAAGATAGCTTTGAGAGACTTTTTAACACTTACTGATTTAGTGTTGCTCATCATCATACATCTGTGTTATTTTGAATGTATTATTGTCATGGGACTAAAGTATCAAAGTGGAAAACCTTTGAACAAAATGTGAAGCTTTTCTACTGTAATGATATTGCCAGTGTTTCAGATTTGCACAGAAAATGAATTTTTTTTTTTTAAGATTTTAATCAATAACCAGGTTATGGGAGTTCTGGATCTAAATAAATGGCCTGTTTTCTTCTTTTCACATTTCTTCTGTTTTTGTGCAGGTCCTCATGCTGAAACCGCCAGTGGATGCCAGAATTTGCAGTGTGGTTTTCGGGCCTGCTGCCGCTCTGGCGAATGACCGCTGACTTCTGATCTTTCAGTCTACTTCATTTAGCTGAGCAGGCTTCCTTTCATGCACTTTACTTAC
Source organism: Apteryx rowi (assembly GCF_003343035.1). NCBI lineage: Eukaryota > Metazoa > Chordata > Aves > Apterygiformes > Apterygidae > Apteryx > Apteryx rowi. The sequence goes on from NW_020451165.1 coordinate 6,842, forward strand.
AGTTCGCATCTTGTGTTAACAGTCCTTGGAGTGAGATTTATTATACTAGCCTGGCCCTCCCCACAATTTTAAAATCTTAATTATGAGTGTACTGTACAGTGTTGTAACAATCTCTCAGAAATCTCATTTGATTTGAAGGGTGTTGGGTTTTATTTTACTTAATTTGGGGAAGATGGGAAAACATTCAGATTTTTTTTTAATGCCACTTTTCTTCAAGTTTGGCACTTAAATCTACTTTACTGGATTATTTTGTGTTAAGTGAATTTTTTTTTTTTTTTTAATCCACACTATAGAGTTCTGCAGATAATTTGAAATGTATCATTTGCATTTGGGTAACAATTACACAACTTTAGAAGCCTTGTTTCTCCCCCTTTCTTCTCATCCTGAAGTTCTTTATACTGCAAAATTAGGGAAATTCCCACTTTCCTTTTGCATTTGGTTTTGTATTTGGGCTTGGAAAACATACTCAAATAAAACATTCCCATCAATAAAAAAGTTTTATGTAGTCGTTGAATATATGTGCTTTTAAGGTGTAATATCAGGTGTACAATGCCTGTAGGCTCCAGAGATCATTTTGGGGGATACGCCTGGTGATTGCAGAGGCACAAGCCTTGCCCTAGTTCTTTCCATGACTGTTTTGAGACATGTTTGGAAACACTTCCAAAGAAGCCAGTTTTCCATCATAGGAATAAATGTATAAAACAAAGATTGAGGACTTGCCACTGATTAACCAACTTGGTTTTAATGGATGGAGTCATACTGCTGACAAACTTAAATTGGACAACAATTTATTTAACAACAATCTTCAGATAGAAATAAAAAGTGTATTTCACTAGCTTCTTGATCCTCCCTACAACTATGAACTGTTGCAGAAGAGTACATCCTCTGTATTCATCTGTCAGCAAAGGGTCATGAGTCCTCTAGAGGTGCTTCTCTGTTGTTTACATAGGGAACTTGTGGCAACCTAAGACTAAAGGCTTTATGTGCCTACTACTCATTAAGTGGAATGAACCCAGTCTGGTGTTAAGCTCAAGAAAAATCTTATTTTCTCAGTGCTTGATATGTTCTGATAAACATCTTCCCCATGTTCAACTCACCATCACTGTATCGTGGAAGAGTTTAATTAGTGGAAGAGTTTAATTAGCAAGGCAACTGAAGGCAAAAAACAGATATTTATATAATTATTAACAGTTACCACCACTACTGACCTATCTACTGTCCTCACTACTACTCTAATTTGATTTTTTTAGTAAGCCACTTTATGATAATCTTTTATTATGGTAATTTCACACTCCAAAGTAAACAAATGAGGGTTTTTTTTTAGGTTTCATTATAAATACTTTATTATAAATATTATAAATTTCAGAAAATGTCATCTTACTACCTCTACATGGTGCTGGTATAAAATAGCAGAAGACAGACTCTCCTTAAAAAAATGGAAGTCTGATCTTCATTGATGGCTCTTTGGTGCATGGAACTTACTTATTCATGGGTGAGCAGTCCTGGCCTTTACTCAGGAACTCAGATACTGGAAAACTGTAATTAGTTGTATTATAACCAAATGATAGTGTCTTTAAAAGAGAAGAAGGTCTGTAGATGTAGTAAAGTCAACTAAATGGAATAGCTAAAAATTCAATTTTCAAGGCATGATTCCAGGAATAAAGTTTCACCTGAAAAATGAGAAGGCCAATTTCTACCATCTTACTCTGCAATGTTACTTTATGTGGGCATGTAATGCTTTTAAGAGCATGATGCACCACTGCATTACACTGGGAGCACTGGAAATACTGTATAAAACTCAACTACTAGGACTGGAATTTTAAGCTGTCAGTCTCTTCCTTAGCCATAATAAGTAGTGCTAGCTTCAACCGTTGTAGGGTGAATAAAGCTAATGTTTATGCAGCTACTGAAAGTCAGATTCTCACTAGATTTTGAAGTACAGGGTGTAGCTCAAATCAGTAGTGTGAGAAACTTGTTATATTTACCCCTACATAAGCCAGTTTCCTGAGAGGTACTCTGACTAGTCTATACTACTGATTTCGTACAAGTGAAGCAACATAAATCCAGACAGAGAGAACATTTTGGGGATAAGCATGAACATACACAGCAAGAGCAAATTCAACATTTGAAACATCGATGGTATGAACTCCAGTGCTGCGTACAGCTTCTACTAAAGGTCCAACTTCAGAAAATGGCATATGAATAGGAAATCCAGAGACCTGGGAGAAAGAGAGAAGGAAAAAAAAACCCACATAAAGCAAAGTCACCTGAACAAATAAATCATTTTAAAATCTGTTTCGCTGTCATCTAAGTTCATCTTTTCTATTGCTGCTCTGCAGAGATGCAGAAAAAAACAGCCCATATTTAAATAAATACCACTTCAGATACTCCAGGCAGGTTTCTGCCATATTTATTCTCTAGTCCGGGTAAATTTCAAAGTGAAGATGATTCCACTAGAATAAAGTTGTATTACTGAACACATACATACAGCATAGCTTTGCTTCTTTCCTGCCTCTTAACTGGTTGCAGTTTATTTGTGTTCCTGTATCTATCAATCAATCAGAACTGTCTGGAGGTCTGAGGTGGCAGACATTTGCCTATAATACATTCCAGATCCAACAGGGACTGCTTTGAAAATTACTGCAGTGTACAGTATTGTCACTTGTGTTTTATTTACAGAAAGAGCAGATGTACCCAACCTTTAGAACAGCCCAGAGGAAGAACGGATGGTACAGTCGTAGTTCTAATGTTTACTTAAGTAAATTTTCTTCCCTCATATTTAAAGGAAAAAAATAGCTGTTCAACTGTAGGGTGAAGCAAAGTGCATTGCTGTGTTGGCTTCTGGACCTGTAAGCAGTGCAACTGTGTGCAGCACTGCTCAGCACTAGTGCAAGGTGCTTACTGACTGGGCTTGAGAGCAGATGCACCAATCAATCCATAAGTTTCCTGTGTTAGAAAACTGCACTTGTATTTATGTTGTATAGGTAGTGACTGCTGTGGTACAGCAATAACAAAAGAACAGTGCTGCCAATTCATCCTTATATTCAGCAGAAAGTTTCTCTCTCCAACATTTTCGAACAAAATAGAATGGACCATCACTACTTCACTTTGTGATCCTAATACTGACTGACCTTCAGTATATAGGCTCTCAAGAGTTCTGGTAGTAGAGGAATGAGCCTATAACATGGTTCTATACCATGGTGTAATGATATTAAAAGCAAATATTAGTGATTTAGGCCCCTTAGGGTCTGCTATTTTCATGCACTAGTTTCACAGCACAGGCCACATATTTTCACAACTGTACCCTGTAATCTCCTAGCTGTTTCTGCAATTCTGCCTGATGGTCATCTTCTACATCTTTGCCTTGGTTCTGTTCCAGTAGAGGCAGAAAGTGACGCAGGGTAGAGGTACAGTATCTGTTCCAACGAGTTAGATGCCTTGGTCTCCAGTCCATAATCTTCTCTTTTAATATTTTTTCAATCCTGCAATAAAATGCAGCTATTATTACAATACCAGTATTTATGGACAGCTGAAATGATCTCCCTTGACCAACTTACTTACTACAGATTATGGGGAATACAAATGACCTCAGTTAAACTCACCAATACCTAAACATGCAGAAAAGCAATGCCAGCATAGCCATATGCTATGCTTTGTCCACATGTTTAGCAGAAGCAGGGGAGTCCAGGAGTTTACATCAATTTTTAGTCTATTCCCTCCTTTCTGCCCGCAATGCATTTTGGCTTATTAGGAAATTCTACCACAGCCCTTGTTCAGTTTCTTTTTCTTTCTGGCAACCTCCATTAACGAGCATGGAAAAAGACCCTGCAAACTGGAGTTTCTGATTTAGGCTGTTGTTAATTCCTAGTGCTCAAAGCAGATTCTTAGGACCTTGGTGTGAGTATGCTTGAGGAATGTAACAAGGTGCTCCACTTTTAGTGATTAGGCTTTTTTTAATTTTGACAATATTTGTTTTAGAGGTAGAATTACCTGCCCTGTAGTTCTGCCACAGCTGCCTTGTCCGAATCCTGATAAATTAATTCTTCAGGCTAGTAATATATAAGACATTTAAATATTAAAAAGTACAATCTCTTCTAGGTGTACAACAGTGTAACTTCAGGAGTTATTGCCTTCATAGTACATAAATGAGTTCACAATTATGCCAAAACAATATATTATTTAGTAAATGAAACAAAATAAAAACATTAGGAGCTAAGGTGCATAACTCTCCTTTTTTTTGCAGTAAGCTTCAATAGTTTTTTATACATTTGATTAACAGTAGAGAAATTCGTGCTTACTTACTAAGGACATGTGTACAGATTGAAATGATGCCTTCACAGCTGATAGACAAAGGTTACATTATCAAGCTACTTTCTGGATATGGTTTTGTTAAAGATTTGTCCCACTATGCTGTTGTCCTCAGATCTTATATGGACATTCTGAGGACAACAGATGCACGTTCATTTTGTGTAAAACTAAATACTTCACAATATTTCTGCTTTCATTCTTTAACAAGTGCCTGGCAAATTTTTTGTAAAACATTTTGTAAAATATACTTAATCACAGAATTCCAAAGAACTTAGTCTCTGTTTCTCTATATGAAGTCTGTGATCTCTCATCCCCCTCAAATTAAGTTGGTAATAGATAAATTAATACCTGAACACTGCAGAAGCCAGGGTATGGTAAGCTTCTTGAAAAGAAAGACTTCCATAGCTTTGGTTTGCTGATGTCAAAATTTATCCTTACTGGGGAATCATACTCTTGAATATTAAACCAGATCTACAAGAAAGTTTAGCAAATAATCACAGCTATGGAACACATTCAACATACACAGAAATAAAATACTATATAATCTTGATCTGCTGTAGGAATCACCAGTATGAGTTCCTATGAAAGACGACAACCATGTATAGTCGCAGCAGACATGCAACTTTGACACTCTCACAAAGGGGACAGTGCTGGTCTATCCCATTTTGTGCATCTGAGCATGGATTCAGAGAGGGGGACTGTGTGAACAGGGATTACTTTCTGCAGCTGGTGCCTCTTCTTGCTGAATAGCTCTTTTCCTCAGTTATGCTTTTTCAACACTTTATCTACAGTGCACCATCACAGTTTTTCTTCTTTTAGCAACTTTTGCCTTTACCATCACTTTTACATTATATGATGTTGGGTTACAGTAGACTCCTGCAGAGTTGCTTCTGCTGTCCTGAGCTGCATTTCCCCTCCTTTGGATTACTACACAACAGTCTTTTCTGAACTCTGATGAAATTCTTGCAACAGCTCAGCCCAGTGCAGCTGTGATGTGACTCCTGGCAAACAGCTGCATGCCAGCAACACTGCTGTTACATGTTTATGATGCAGAATGTAGACAGTGCAAATACACACACCTCTGATTGATTAATATTTTATCATCAAGGAGAACCCATGCCTTGCACTCCACTTCTTTGCAGACTCGCAGTTTGGACTGTGTTGGATCCCAGTCTGAAGTATGCAAACACTGTTGATTTCTTGTTCAGCCTTTAAATAACTCCTGCTAAGGAAGCAAAATATATGGACAATTCACATGCAGTCTTCTGTAAATGCTGGTTCTGGAGACGGCCTATATGACACAGTATAGCTTAAGGGTCTTTCTTGTTGGATATGAAGTCATATTTCTCTGCTGACTGCATGCCTCATCATAGTCACTCATAGACTGGAGTTGGTTACCTTGAAAGTTTTTGTAGAGCTCTATAGTTCCAGATTACATGATTAGGACTTCAGTGCTGAAGGCCTTAGTTGTTTCTTCCAGCAGTTACAATTAAGTTAGATTTTTCTTAACTGTATAGGTTTAGTAGCAGTTAAAAAAACCCAACCCAACCAATCCTCAAAACACTTTCATTGAAGGATATAACTGGCACTTTTTAAATAAATACACTTCAGCATATTAAATTATCCTCTAAAGTCATCTTTTTTTGTTTAGAATAAAAACAGAGGAGATCAAAACAACATATATATGTAACGCATGACACGTCAAAGAACTTTTCCTGGTATGCTTTCAATACAGTAAATAAAAACAAATGTTTGATATGTGTGAGGTAGAACCCTGAGTAAGACCCCTGTTGTCTCCTTATAGCAGGCTCCCAAAATATTGACTGGCAAGCTGTTAAAGTCAATATCTAATTCTTCTTTTTTTTTCCCCAGATAAAACTTTTTTTTTTTTTTAATTCACATTTTGTTTCCCCAATTTCAGACTTTCACATATCTCTCTTCCTGGCTGTTGTGTCCTTGCTTGTGTCCTTGGAAGCTGTGAGTCTTTGCTTCCAGCCAACGCAGGGAATTATACTGGCACCAAACTGTCCAGGTGCCTCAAAACACAAGCTCAGCTCTGCCTCATTCTTGTAGTGATCTTTTAGTGATCCTTTGGATCACATCCTGCCCCAAGCTCAGCAGCTCCTACTGAGGGCTTCTCTCCCCTCTCACCCACTGCCACCTTTCAGAGGGTTCTTACTTGAGCCAGCCACACTAGAAATATTATTATACTGTGAACATGAATTAATATTATTTGTTTTGATTTATAGCAAATAAAGATAAACAGGAAAACTTGATGCCAGACAGAAAATCAATGCAGTTGTTCTGCCTTGTATTGCCAGATCTGTGTTTTGCCTGCTTTTGTACACTGGACCATTCAAGACTGTGCCCACCATTACCTATGCCATTCAAATGACTTTTTCCAATATGCTTTACCTTTTTCAGCTACATTTCATCTGCAAAATATCAGCTTTGCTGAGTTACTGATAAGAAGTGGTAAACTGAACATACTCTTAGGCCATACAAGTTGCAAAGTAAAAACATGCTACTTTCAACAAACTTCAGTTTAAGCAAAGCCCTGTAATGAAAATTATATAAAAGGATGTTATGATCTGCCTAAACACTGATAAAAAAAATCTTTTGTATTTTAACTACTTAGTTGACTTCAGGTGGCTGAAAAACCTAATTAAAATCAGATAAAATCACTAATGCCCTGACTTAGCATAGATGTACTTACACTAATGCACAAACTCATGATACAGGAGATGAAGAAAAACATCAAGTTTCAACTCTTGTGCGTATAGAAATAAGAAAAGACTGGAAGCTCTTACATTATCACAGCTGATCAGACAGTACACATTTTGTAATGGGCAGAAAGTATCAAACTGCCCATAAAAACATCCAGTACTGGGATTCCAAATTGCATATTGATTTTGCTCCAAAGTTAATACATATGCAGTTGCTCCCTAGGAAGAAAAAATATGAGAAAGATGTTTTAAAACTGGCTCCAAAGATAGTATGCTTTGTATTGTTTGGAATATTAAATTTTTACTATTGAGATTAATAGTATTTTTCTTTTGGCAAACTGGTTGGAAGAATTTACAGATTATTACAATTCAACCAACTTAACTAACACTCACAGAATATTAAGCGCTCTGTGTCTCCTTTATGTGGCAGAGAAATGTTAGAAGTACACAGCCCCAAGCCATTCTTAAAATATAAATTCTACAAGTCATCTTGGTTCAGCTAAGAATTGATGTGAAATTCCATATATATGAATGCTCAAAATGTATGTGAAAACAGGGGAGAGGATAATGTTTTTTGGCCAGCAGGCACTATACAAGCAAGTGCTAATTTGTGACTCAAACTAAGCTTGCTTTTATATATATATGGTATTATATAATAAATAATCATTAACTTTTAGGAGACTCCTTCATTCCCTTAGCAGATAAAATAGTTTTATGCTATGAAAAATACAATTAAATGTAACACTTTTAATGAAATAAGATCATGTTGCTAATTTCTCTTGTAGAGGTAAATTTAGGTATGTCTCATCCCTGTACAAAAATATGAAAGATTAAAAACTTCTGTTTATATGTAAGAAGTGCTCAGTACCTACCCACTTAGTATGACAGCTCCCTGGCAAGCTGCATGTCCTACATATTTGTCTGTCCTTCCCCTCTCCCACCCTCCTGGAATTTGGTGCATCCCATAGCTTGAGGGATTGGTCTGCAATACTCAGCATGGCTTTTTTGCTCTTCCTCACCTTGAAATACCTGGAATAAGCCCCCTCCTTACAGCATGCATGAACTGAATGCTTTATTAAGGACTACCATGAACATCATATTTGGACAAGAAGGAATGTAACTGAGTACCTGTTCCTGATGCTGCAGTAACAAGAATGTGGTAAAGAAACAAGTCTAACAAAGATTTTCCCCAAAACTCTGTTCAGCAAAACTTTCACAGGTGTTCGGTAATTTGAGATACTAGTAACGGAAATTAACATTATGAACAGTCTTGCCATGTCTTTCAAAAGAGCAGTATTGGTTACTTGGACATCTGAGTGTTTCACTGAGAAAAATGCATCTCCTAATTGGCCAACGAACCTCAGTGTTTTATTTCTTAGCCAGTCTTAGCCAGACTGCTGCCACAGTGGCCTCACAGCATAAACAAGATACGCAGTAGCCTAAGAAAAAGCAGGCTGCCTAACCTGCCTATGTTACAGAAGACAGACAAAGATTGACCATTTGAGTCTGAAAAAAATCTATTATTTCCTGTTAACTAAACAGCTCTTTACTCTTGCTGCAGCTTTCCTAACAGCTGGATGGATGCATGTATGTGCCAGCAAGAATCCTTGGCAAGCAGTTAAATCCCACCCTGCCACCTTCCCTTTATCCAGTCCCACCCCACTCTGTCACAGATTGTGTCTTCACGACTGAGACGCCTTGAACAGACTCTCTCCACTGCCTTTGTCCTCGACAAATCATTTACAATAGCCAAAGTACAAAGAAGATTTACAGATGCTTGATATTGTAATATAACAGGACCACAGCTGCTACTACATTCAGAATGGAAGAAAGGGTCCAGGAACAAAAACAGACTATACTTATACTCAGATATGCTTTCAATCTATTTTTTCATTCTCTGACAAAATAGGGTTCTAGCAGCACCGACGTTTAGATTACTTCCTGGAAGAACATGCCAACACGAGACAATTCCATCCCTTGGTGGGACCCAAAGACTTCAGAGAATAAAAATTAATATTCAGACCAAATGAAAATATCCTCTTACCTCAGGAATAGCATTTCCAATTATAAGCCAGGCCTTTTTCCCCATACCAAGAAAATAATTACACAAAAGCACGGCATGTTCTTCCTCGTCTCCCGCCAGAAGATCAAGAAATTGCTATTTGAGATACAAGAAAAAATCTTGCTATGTAGTTATCAGTTATCAGTTCTGTCTTCTACTTAAAAAAAAAATGTAATACTCTTTCCTAACACTTCTGAAGCAAAACAGGTCTTTTGTCTTCTGACTTATTCTAAATTTTGCAGAAAAGTATTGAAAAGGTAAAAACATCACCTATGATTAACTTATTACCTGCTGTCATTCTATAGATGTCAGGATTTACTTGTACATGATGGAGAAATATGCTAAATCTCCCATTATTGCTGACATTAAATGCAGTATTTTTTTCCATGGTTCTTTGGAACTACAATGATCCACTTTAAGCCTAGTTTTAAAGCCTCCATCATCAGTCAGCATCCTCTTACCTGAGCTTGACAAGACATTTTGATTGCTTTTTAAGGGAAAAAACAGGAACAGCTTAAAACCTTAGGTATTCTTAGCAATTCATCAATTGCAACCTATCAAAGATTAAAATTTTGGCATACCTGTATCAGGATGAGCAACTTTTCTCAAGCACTGGTCCTCAGATAAAGAAATAATGTGTTCTTTGAAATAAATTGTTTAGAAAGAAAAATAGTCCTCACCGTCAGAGAATCTCAGAATAACTTAGGTCAGAAGGGACCTCAAGTGCTCATGTAGTCTAATCTGCCCACCCCCAAAAGCAGGGCTACTTGGATGCTACATCACAAGCAAGAGGATAAGGAACTTCTGTAACGTTACTTACATCTGATGTACTCCACAAGTCACAAATTCCAGCAAATGACACACTATCTGGCAAAAAAGGAATCAAAGCAACATATCGGGCCACCAATTCCTGCAAGAAAACAAAACAGAGCAAGTCACTTCTCCAATTCACTACACAGCTAAGTAATAATAGCATTATTATACTAGATCTGAAACATAGTGCTGTTTCCACAGAAGTAGTGGACAAAACACTGACTGACCTCATTACTGTAACAGCTAGCTCATTTGGGAACTCATCTCACAGACTGATATGATTTACTCCTATTGCAGTTTTGCTTAATTCTTTGTCTTTTAAAGGACAATACACATTAATTTACCTGTTTCTTCAGGATGGAAGTGGAGACAAATACCCTTTTTCAGCATTGTTATGGATATGCTTACTGTGCATCACACATATTCACAAAAAGTTTAGCTACACAGTATGTGTAAACTTTACATGCCTGTGTGTGCATGCATGGACACATGCACACACACATGCACACAAACACACACACATTCTGAAATCTATATCCCATGATATTGTTAAGATAACTTCGTTATCTTTTCTAAGTACTTACTGCTGTTGTTTGAGAACTATTTGGGTGGGCATCAAGAAGCTCCTGTGGTGGATTCAGAGGTTTGATATATCTGGTAATAAAAACTGATTTCCCACTGAGGTCAACTACAGTTGTTAGGCATTGGCGGCTTGGAAACTTTGATGTACATTCGGCTTCATACTTTGCTGCTGCTTGGAGCAACTTCTCATCTTCTTGGGTATCAAACTTCAAAAGACAGTAGAATTTATATGAAAATCGTCTTATTTATAATCTGGGTTTAACTATTCGCTATGTTTTGCCTTATTTCACCATTTACAGGAGCATATGAAATGAATATAAAATTATTTCCTAATAGCATTTTGAAATTTCCATATAGTACATACTCACAAACAGATATGAAAGGTCCAGCTAATGAAGAATCAGGTGATTTGTGTTTACTTATGAACACACATAATGACCTGTACCTATAGCTGGCTTTATTAAAGCACTGAAAATGCAGTGAAAGTTAAGCCATAGTAAAACTGCAGGGATAACATCACATATTAATTTAAAGATGAACAGTTATGATCAAGTACCAGAAGACTGATCTTACATGCTATTCACATAACAGTTACTCTATTCAAACTACAATTGGGGTTAAGCACAAAATCCCAGTAATTTTTATATAAATCATACTGGGACAACCCTGGAAAATGCCAAAAATATTTGCAGAGAAGGCCAAAGACATTTGTAGATGAATTCTTGTATGTCAGACTTGTCTAACATACATGCTGTAATTCTATATGATATTTTCCAGAAGCAAAAATAGGACTCAAAAGCACACATCGAATTATGTAACGATGACAATTACTTGCTCTTTGTCACCCAGGATATCATCTTTTAAAGGTCTTAAAATCAGTCAAAGTAGTTTTATATCTACTTAGACTCCATTGTAAGTTTCTAGTGTTGCTGAGAGTTAAAGCTTATCCTTCATAATATTTTGGTTCAAAACAAACCATTTCATCTTTTGTTACACTTTTTCCTCAAATCAACCAGCAATGGAACTGCTGGGCAGTGCCCTGTAGCAAGACCTCCGCAGAGAAGGCAAACGGTGTCGATTCTTCTCAACCATAATTAATGGCTGAAATACGCAGCCTCCAGCATTTTTAAAATTTTAATTTAGTAAGTCACTGCAAATATTACTGATAAATAAACAACTACTATATTAGAGTCAAATGTTACATTCAAAGTGCAAGAAGATTGCTGAATGGCTCAAAACCAATTTAATTTTGAACAGTGAACAGCAAGAATATCTCGATTTAAATTATAAATATTGTACCTTCTTAAGCATTTCATTCACCTACACAGAAATTCAGGCAAGAAAGAGAAAAAATGGTAAAGGAAGAAAAAAAGATGTTGTAAAATTAAAATAAAAATTACGCTTAGCATGCTGAAACTGTATACATGTATTTCAAATGATTTAAATACAGCAGTAACGGCAGGAAAAGTAACAAAGGACAGCAAAAATATTGAGTTATTTTTTGTCATTTCACTCTGAACACTTTCTATGGTAAGAAATCTAAACCAGGCAAAACTCAGGGCTTGTTTACAAGCAGCAAAGACACAGCATTTAATGTCTCTGTGACAGAATTATGAAAGAACATGAAGAGAATACACTTAAGCACAGATCTACATGAAAAAATGTGATCCACAACTGCAACACGGTAGGCTTCTTACTGATGTGGTATATGAGCTCTGTCCATAAATCGGTTCAGTAATTCAACACTTGTGAACATGGTGCTGGCAAAAAGTCATTCCAGAAAATGACCTCTCTTACTAATCGAATACAACAGCAGCACAAATCCTAACAGTGCAAGGTCCTTTGCCTCTTCTCCCTTCCCTTGCGCCCCCCCAAACACATGTGTGTGCGTGTGCACACATGCACACGCGCACACACACAAACAAAATGCACTGAACTTCAGCAATGATCTGGAGAGAATGCCGAAGTGTGATTCGTATTTGTCTTCCCTGCTGAGACTGACCTCGTTCCAGACTAGTTCCACTCTGTTTTGTGACATATGATGCTGTTATCTGTCCACTGGAAAATGAATTCCGCTCACTTCATATAAAGTTATCAACAAGCACTAACTATGATGACTTCCTATCCCGAAGTTGAGAGACTCACAGGCCAGGGCCAATGGGCAATGTCAAATGAGCAGACAGTGAAGTGGATTGAGAACTGGCTGAATGGCAGAGCTCAGAGGGTTGTGATCAGGGCACAAAGTCTAGCTGGAGACCTGCAGCTAGTGGTGTCCCCCAGGAGTCAGTACTGGGTCCAGTATTGTTCAGCTTATTCATCAGTGACCTGGATGAAGGGACAGAGTGCACCCTCAGCAAGTTTGCTGATGACACAGAATTGGGAGGAGTGGCTGATAACCAGAAGGCTGTGCTGCCATTCAGAGGGACCTTTACAGGCTGGAAGGATGGGTAGAGAGGAACCTCATGAAGTTCAATAAAGGGAAGTGCAGAGTCCTACTCCTGAGGAGGAATAACCCCATGCACCAGTACAGGCTGAGGGTTGACCTGCTGGAAAGCAGCTCTGCAGAGAAGGGCCTCTTATCAATGCATTTAAATATCTGAAGGGAGGGTGTAGAGAGGATGGGGCCAGACTCTTTTCAGTGGTATCCAGTGACAGGACAAGAGGCAACCGGCACAAACTGAAACACAGGAAGTTCTGTCTGAACCTGAGAAAAACTTCTTTACTGTGAGGGTGCCTGAACACTGGAACAGGTTGCCCAAAGAGGTAGCAGAGTCTCCTTCTCTGGAGATATTCAAAAGCTGCCTGGACAGGGTCCTGAGCAGTCTGTTCTAGGTGATCCTGCTTGAGCAGGGGGGTTGGACTAGATGATCTCCAGAGGTCCCTTCCAACCTCAACTGTTCTGTGATTCTGTACGTATGTATTGTTCCAAGTCCTAATAATAAATTATCTAATCATTTAAGCTACTTAACCTTAAAAGTCATCCAAGAATGCATGTTACTCATCTTCTTCATTTTCAACAGTACTAAATCGTAACAGTTCTCACAGTATTGAATGAGAGCAAACAGACAATATGAAAGGATAAATTCCAAGATTATAATTCAATAGAAAGGATTTTTAGACTGCATTGTATGATTTTATAATTCTGAAAAAGGAATTACATAAAGATAAATCTTTCTCTCCAATTCCAGTTTGTAATAAATGATCGATGTAGCACTGAATTCCCAAAGAATGAACTGCTGCTGTTTTTCATGAACAACTTACATCCTTGCTGGCTGGATCTCAGAATCATTGCATGATGTTGCATAAAATGGCAAGAGGTGTATGTGTTTTAATTATGTATTACTGTTGCTAGTGCAAGAAACTTCTGGTTTAGCAAAAGAAATGAAAAATATAACAGCTGCTTTTTAGAAGTAATTATCTTCAAGATCTGGCAGCACTCATGAAGCAATAATAAATACTATAATTGAATAGTACAAACACAGGAACAAGAAAATGCTGCATTTTCTATGTTTGCACCTTGCTTTTCATCCACTGTTCATATATACTCACATGAATACTTTTTAATAGAATAATGATTATGGAAGTAAATGGGAAAATTATATGCCCATAGATAATGAAAGCAAATTTGCTTTCCATGAGCATTAGAACCAGATAACTGATAAAAGTTATTCCTCATGCTTTAAGTGTCCATATAACTTAATGTTCAATCACAGGTCAGCGACATAGTTGAAATTACGACTAACAAATCACAGATTATAGTTTTTTTAAAATGTCATTACATTATATACACAAGGGAGAAAGCAGAGATGTCTATTCTATAAAATTATACTTATATCACAAAAAAATTAATCCAAGTCCACTACCAGCAACATCTGAAGTCTAGCTGATCTTGAGCAGTTTTAATAGTATTTAAAAACTTCAAAACTTAAAAGTCTGTTCAAGACCAGTAAAGAAGTGAAGAATGCAGCTTAGATTAAGAATAAACTTGTATCATTACTCTTGAAATACCAAGAGGATACAAAAAAGTGATAAAAACCTTGCATTTCAGCATTTATTTGTGGGTGGTTAAAATATTAGTAAATCAAGTCCAATTAAACTGAACTGAGCTAAAAACTCTTGAATTAGAACACTCAGTATTTGTGTTCATGTCCTTCAGGACACTAAACATACCTATTTACATGCATCTCATGAACTGCACCACTGGAAGCAAAAATCAGGAAGCTCAGTTACTGATTAGTTACCTTTTCTCTGACTGACTCTCCAGGAATGAGCTGTGGTTCAATGGTAATAAACAGTGTTATATACGAGCCCTCACTCAGGTTTCGCACAGAATCATAACCTCGATCGTTTCCCAGGTTCTTTTCTTTGCTGTAGCCAAGGAGAACTGGAGGAATATCCACCTTAAATGTACCATCAATCTATAATATATACAGAGAAATACTGATCTGTACCTATCAACCATTCATAACCAAGACTAACAATTGTCATAAAAAGCAAAAAAGCAAAACTTCCTTCTCAAATACATTTATTATGTATATTCAAATCTCTCATTTTATTGCTTTGATATCTTACTCTGAACTACAAAACAATAATATCAGATAATATGGCACATACACTAATTAACAGTGGAGAAAACATGAGACATTTCACTGTTAAAAGTAAGTTATTATTTGCAACAGGATTTCAGGCTCTTTTGCTTATTATGAACACTAATATTTAATGCAATGGAAATCATACACACTAGTTCTTGGAGGAAGAAAGAATACAAGCCTTTCACCCTTTTTTTTGAAACATGCATTTTTTTTTTATACATACGTACACTGTAGATCCACATAGAACAAGTACTTTGAAAAAAACAAAACACAAATTTTTGAAGACTAACATCACGCAGGAAGGGTAATGTGTACTGTCACACTGATGCTCTAGTTTCATGCCCAATGCATTAGTTCTACAGTCAGAATACTTCCCTGCAAAGAGTAAAAGATCTTGCTCTTCCTTGTTCGTTGACCTATAATAATGGTGGTCACATTATCTGACGTTGTCTGCATAGGATGGCCAAGAATTTATAAAAAGAAGGACAGGTCTTCTTACTACTTTGCCTCTTACTTAAGTCAATGCAAACTTCATCCGATGGGGGACCACAGCCCTCCAGCACTCAGATTCATTGATTGACATCCCGAGTTGAAGGTAGTATCTGTAATTAGTGATCTAGTAGAAGCAAGTGGACTAGCGCTGACTAGACATACACTGCCCAAAATTTGTCAGCAATGGAAAGAACCCTGTGCTTTCTTGAATCCCATGACAATTATGTTCTGTAATGCCTGTTATTGTGTATAAAGTATTATTGACACTTACCCTCGCCTGAAAATATATGGTAGTAAACGGAATCTTAACACATCCCAGCCAGTGTCTCTCAACACGAGTGTGGATTCCACTTCCTCTTTCATGATCATCCTATTAAAAAGTAGCCTAATATAAAACTTTATAAGAAAACTTCATTTCCTTTAACTCAACCACTGGTTTCATCAAGGTATTAATAAAAATTCTGTATTGTTTTAATCTTTAATTTACTATAAGATCAATTACTAATAAGGCAATGATTATTCTGCATGCTTTTCAAGCTTGTCAGATGCTGAACAAACACAGAAAAGTCACAGTCCGTGCTACAATGTACTTACACTTCAGGATTGGACTCCTGTATAACTTGTGATGGAGAAGTCAAAAACCTGACAAGGAGTCCACTAGAGCCTTCCCAGACAAAGTGCATTAAGCTCTAATCTTCCAATGAAATGTTTTACTAATATTTAAAAAGACCTTTTGAAATTAAAATTATATGAAAATCTAATTAACCTCTATTGATTGGAAGCATTGTCTCCATGTGTATTGCCTCTCAATGATTTCCAAATCCAGTATCATCAGCTAAAGTCAAAAAAAGAGATTTCTCTAGATGCCAGAGTGACATCTGAGTTTCAGGC
This sequence comes from Apteryx rowi, assembly GCF_003343035.1. Taxonomy (NCBI): domain Eukaryota; kingdom Metazoa; phylum Chordata; class Aves; order Apterygiformes; family Apterygidae; genus Apteryx; species Apteryx rowi. Next base: position 23,308 of record NW_020451165.1, read on the forward strand.
TGGATCTTTCCTCCTTCTGCTTCATCAGATAACATGTATGCTTTGACCATGTATGAATTTTGAAATTCTGCTCTCAGTGAAAAGTGTGCATTATTTACTTCTGGGTGACATTTTCAAGAGTGCTGAGCGCTGATATTTTTGTGCATGCTGAGTTCACAGGGAAAGCTTTCACAGGTTTCAACAGGGAAAGGAGTTATGCCAGTACTGAGCGCTTACAAAAGTTTCTTTTTACTAGCATTTGCTGTTTTTATCTCATTCCAAAAAATTATTATAAACTATCAAAAGATGTTCTTTTAACCAAACAGCTTGAAAAAACAGGATGAGATGGAGCATAAAAAAAGGCAGTTAATCAAAAATACAGCAATTGGGATAATTCATCTGGAATTTAGGAAAAAATGCCGATAACGTTTAACAAGGTAGAATTCAAATTACTATCCACAAGCTATACGTTGCCTCTCAATTTTAATATCTTCAGTATTATTTAAGATATCAGTAAGCCAGACTACATACACATGTTCAACTCTAGCAACAGATTATATAGTAAAACCTTATTATTATTATTTTTTTTTTTTTTACAAAGGTTAACACTATAAAGACTGCTCCATGGAACAAACTTACAGTACTGATTAGATATAACATAGTAAGGAATGACAAACAGAGAAAAAGACTGTCACAGGAGGATGAAAGATACTGCACTGAAGTCTTACTCTGTCAACTTCAAAAACTTTGTAATATTCTGTAATACACATGATACTAAACCTTTTACAACTAATGCTTTAATATATCAACACTGACCTTCTAGTATGAACTCACCTCTCCAATATCATAAAGTACTTCATCAAAAAGATTAATGAACACTTCATCCTTCACTGACTGCAAACTGTGGCTGCTGTAGTCACCATTAGGGGCTCTGGCAAGGTTAAATAAACAAAAATGATTCAAACAAAACAGATAAACTTGAACATATCTGCATGCTTAATTTGAATTATTATTATTCAGAAATGATTTGGTTTCAATTTGCCATACCTAAATGGAAGCTCAAGTTCCTCATTCCAGTTAGGGTTTGGACCCTCTGCTGTTGTTGTCCGGCAGAGAGTTCGCTGAAAAGAAACTTCTACAAAAGGACGGACTAAAACCTGTAAAATGCAATCAAAACAAAGGAAATAGACTTCTATAACAATCAGTTAGAACATATTAAATTATCCATTTACAATGTATTTAGAAGAATAAAAATATACTTTGTGGAGGTCAGTCTGGTCCAGCTCAGACAAAAACACTTTAATGCACCTTAAAGATTTTGCACTTCCAGGCTTTTAAGCATTTATGACTTTTTAAATTTATTTTATATGTTAGCATTTCCAAAAAGTGATGTGTATTCAAAATACATACATATACCCACATTTTTTTCCCCCAAGACTGGGAAAGCTACTGGCTAATTAATCAAAGATGGTAACCAAAACAGAACATGTGATCCAGTCACCAGTGGAAAAAAGTGCATTTGTATTCCCTTATCTATAATCCAAGACACCTACTGCTACAATCCTGGTTGCGTCTGAAACTAGCCCTTCATGCTATCTATTACAGATAAGCAACTTTTAAACTAGACACAACAAACCCCTAATGTGATTAAAAATACCTTAATGGAACATTTTATTAACATTTAAATGCATATGGCAGAACCTTTTCTAGATTTCAAAAAGCTATAGTTTTGAAGCAAAATCATAAGAAAAACAGAAACAAAAACCAAAGGACATCCATCTTCCTTCAGAAGCATGATGAATTTCATTCTCCACAGCAAGAAAAAGTAGCTTAAGTATCAGTTGTAAGAATGGCCAAGAGTGCATTGGGCCCAAAATTCAGGCTGCAAAAATGGCTATAAGCATGTCCATACAGAAGAGTAAGAACAGAGCAGATATATGATATTTTACCCTATGACTTTTCCAGGCTTCAACCATTTTCAGATGAAGGACATTCCTAAGCCTGTAATGATTTTTGCATTGGTAACTCCAGATGGATCCCTCTTCCAAACACTTGCCCAATGTCCACTTCAATGCAAACAAACCTCTTCTGTTCACAATACATGTAAGCATCTTCACTGGGCACCTACTAAATGCTGCATGAAATACCACTTTCTTTTGTTTGTTTTGAACCTTGCTCCTTTGAGCTTTATTTAAGGATCCCTAGTCCTTGTACTGAGCGAGCCACTGAACAGTCAATCTCTATCCACCCTCTCCATATTACTAATAACCGTGCATCTCTAGCACATTCCTCCTTCTCCTCTACTCCCAGTTATTGCCATTCTGGTTGAAGAGTCCCATCATTGTTCATTCTATAGTAGCTATTTCCTATTTTTGACATCCTTACTGCCCTTCTCTGAACTTTTTCCAGCTTTATTCTATCTTCTTGGAGCTCAAGGAATGGGCAAGCCAACGTCACTAGCAAGATACCTTTTTGATGGTAAATGTTACTGTTTGTGGAAAAGAGGAACACTCACAACTTCATATACACAAATGACTGTTTTGATTTTGCCAGTTTTATAATATACCTGGTTGAACACCCAATCTATATTCTCGCCTGGGCTCTGAGCTGAAGGAGAGGCTGCAAACATTTCATTAAAGGGCCTTGAATGTCTAGATGGTTGCTGAAGTTTGCTAGGAGAGGAAACAGACAACGATGAGAAAAGACAGAAGACATATTACTAAGTATGAATCCCTCACATCATCTATTAACTATAAAAAATTTTGGAAATGCTTCTGAGATTTTTATGTCATCACTTTAACCTAGGAAACATGTTTATTTGGTTGAAAAACAAGAAAAGAATGTTGGGAAGGGTTAGCAAGTGTGTAGCTCTTGTAGGCCTCACTGCAAAAGCGTGTTTTGTGCCTGGAGGCTCATTTTTCTGAAGACTTCATAAACCCCAGATTTTCTTTGCCTCCCCTGCACAATCTCCATGTGCTATAGATTTTTCAGTTTAAGACAAATCCCCACAGAATTCATAAACTGTGTAGACTTAATGGTATCCGGGCAAGGCCTCTATGACAAAATTAAACCCATAAGTACTATACAGTCAGCAATCCATGAATGAAAAAAATAAATGCAAGTACACTTATTTTTATATTGTTTCCACATAACATTTTTGGTAATAACACCAAAGCAGAGATTATAAAAGAAAATTATTTCAAACTGAGAAAGCAGCTCAAAATAAGACATGATATAATGCAAGAAGATTGGCAGAGTTTTTAGTTATTTTTGTAATACTGACAATGAATTGAAGCTTTCATCTTCCTTTCCTCTTCATCAAGACGTTTCTAACATGAATTGACTATTTCTCAGTGTGAACTTATTTACAGAAATCCAACAGAACTTTTACTATAGTAAATAGATAAAAGAGTAGAAGGTGCTCAATTCTGTATGCACAATAATCAGCTGGCCTGAAAATAACTGAGTTAAGAGCAAGGTATATTTGTTTTCAGGGAAAGAGAGAATGCTGTGCTAATACATTGCTTGTGGAACTGAACCAGATTGTTCAGAACAAACTTAAGTATCTCTGCATGACACAGCATCATGCAGTGAAGGCATTTCCTTAATATGCCTGAAGGTAATAGTCACCTTTAAAATTAGTCGGAGTCTAATTAATCTCAATCTACTGATTTAAATAAACAGTTCATGAAGGAGAAGGCTAACAGATTGTTAAGGTACAATTCATCTGTTACCACTAGTCTTACAACATTGTCAAAGCAGTAAACTATTTTCCAATCATTTTTTTCCTCAGGCAGATGAATATAAATTTTTGTAAAACATTTCCTGAATTTAGCAGGTATTGATAAATGATCAATAAAAGTTTACAAAACAACAGTACTTTATTATTAAACAGCAACATAAATGTATATATGTTTTTATCACAGGGATCAAAACAATACATGATGCTGGATTTCATTATTAGTTACTTCAGATGTCCCCAAAACAGCTGAAACCAGAACATAAATCTGAAAATAGATAAATGCCTACTTAAAATAGGCATTTAACCATACCTCACTGTTTTTCTCACTGGAATATCATAAGCTCTAATGACGTTCACTAATAGCTTTATGTCTCCATCGGATAAGTTCTGTGCTGTAACCTTCTTCCTTTCTTTTCTTCTTGGCTTTAGTGGTCGTTTTGGCTCTGCCAGTTTGAAAATGCTGAGTCCCAAAATACTAATAATCGTAAAACAGAGATTTAGTCATTTTTGCATAGGATCCAGATTTCAAGTGTTTCCATGACGCACATGCAAATTATGCACTAACAAAAAAAAGGAAATATGTATACCTGTTAATGCGATACAAAACTCTATGAAATGTCCAATTGTTTTAATTGTTTAGTAGCAGACAACCCACTTGTGTCTTATATTTCATAAATTCTAACTTAAATGTGCAAAAAGGATTTTTTTCAAAACTAGGTAGAATATAAATGAGACAATTAGAAAACTTCCAGATAGATCTAAACTACCATGCTATAAACAAGGTATCTAGCAGATGACAACCAGGATGAAATATACAAAAAAAAAAAAAAAAAAAAAAAAAAAAAAAAAAAAAAAAAAAAAAAAAAAAAAAAAAAAAAAAAAAAAATAAAAAAAAAAAAAAAAAAAAAAAAAAAAAAAAAAAATCTAATTTCACAGCTACATACAACAAACAACAGGCTACAGAAAGGAAGCAGAATGAATATGCCACAACGTACCCTGGACCCTCAGAACTTATAACCCATGGCAAAGCAGAACCAAAGAAAAAAAAAATGAAAGAATAAAAAACAGAGTTTTTTTTTTCCACATCATTGATGTTAACTTTAAAAATGACAGAAGACATTCCAAAATCTACTTTAAAAACTGATAGCCAATAGCACTATTTCGTCATATATAATTAAAAAGTTATATTAATTGCTGTTAAAATAATAAAGAACTGTGAGCTACTGAAATATTAGATACTTTAAACAAATCAGATATTACCCACATTTTAAACCTACTAACTATATAAGCTGATTGGCAAATAGTACCCAATATGAATTAGCATTCATGATAAAATATCAACAAAGCATTTGATTTTAAAGAACTTCAAAAGCTGATTATAGTCTCGTTTGGATTTTTCTGTTCCGTACTGTGAAAAAATGAACTAAAAAAAAGAATGGAAAGAGAGCAAGTCTCTGTCTCTCCAGCAGATGGGACTGTTTAGATTTATACTGTTGATTCTAAAAGCTTAGGTCATACTTTAGGGTGTAATGCTTTTTGTGAACACAAACAACTTCTACAAGAAAAAAAGGTAACTATCATTTGTGACTTATTTACTTACACAGATTTTAAGCAAACAATGTTAAGTAAGAACCATCTATGTTGTAGTAACTCAGAAATGTCAGAATCAGCAAGTATGGAATTTGGAACAAAAATGCAAAGAAGATGCATAAATAATAAAACCAATAAATAGTAATCTGACAAGAAAAAAAGAAATTATTTCCAACAGCAGTAACATTTCTGAAACTAAACAGTGTACAAAGATGTCCAGCAACAGCATATGGAAATAAATGAGACAAAGTAAACAAAATCCTTGATAAAAATTTATTCCACATTATTTGCAGGGCAAATGCACTGACTCAAAGAGAGCACCACCTGCAGAACCACCAGTGCCATTACCTCTGACACTTGTGGTATTTGGAAATCATTCAATCTAGCACCAGCTAGGGCTCTGCTCAGCTTAGCGTGATATAATGCATCAGTATGTGATCTGATAAACCATATTTATATACTATCACATTATGTCTTCCAAAGATACTTTTTTTCAAAAAAGGAAGTTTTGATGCACATTTTTATTCAAACACTGTACTGGCAGAGGTGTACAAAGTGCTTGGAAAACTATAGACTATACCAAATATAGAATAATATTAAAAAGTCAGTCACCTCACTATACTTTGCAAAATAGGATCAGAGATGGTTTTAAACTAATTATTTTGATTTAGAACCAATACAGATAGCTCCCTTACCCCAGGCTGGGAATCTCCTCTTCATTGACGAGGTCAGAGAGAAGGAAATGATGTTTTGCTACTAGGAAACGGTTTATTACTGATTCTTGAACCTGTGGATGGTGGGGAAGAGAGATAAAAATTACACTTTTAATCCAAAAATCACTGTAAATACTTGCATTCTGTCTATCAAAAATGAACAACAGAGCCCAAATATACATTAATTCTCTTCTCCCAGTTTTAAAAGACTCATGGTAAGGAAAATGTTCTTTCCGACAGATATTTCTTCAGAACATAATATAAACTTATTCTATGAGTACAATGATTTCTCTAGAGACATACCAGATACCCAAATGTAAGAATATATAAAATCATACAATCAGAAAAATGAAGCTTTAGCTGATTGCAGCAAAAAAGAGCTCATCATCACAATCAAAACAATAAATGACACTGAAAAACATCTTTTTTGGGCACCTAAATGAAGTTACAGAAAAGGCTGTGAAGAAATCTATATGGTATTAATTATGGGGAATAAAGCCCTTTGGAGTGCAGGACAGAGAGTGAGGCATATTTTACAAATACTATGATTTCAAATAAATCTATTTTTAAAATTCTCAATTCCTTTCATTTCTATGCTGGAGTGATAGACTGAAGTACACAGACGAAGCCGTTGCCCTTTTCCCAAAAACTATGTTGATGAAGACTGAAAGAGTGATGCCTTAAACATTTTTTCTCACAAATAAGTCTAATAATGTCTTTATATATTGTTCTAAGATCAGCGCTGTAACATCAATAACAATTTTCTGTATTACATCTTCTTCTTTAATTATTTTCAAAATCTTTACTAACATATGAAATATTTCTTTGAGTGAAATGATAGGCATAAAAAGATCACATTTCAGAGTGATCTGAATTTCAGATCTGATATGAGCTATCTATTTTTTAAGCACACTTGATAATTTATGAAAGTGTAAAACATCCACGTTATTTTTAAGACTACTTGTATTTCATCTGAAAGACTGACAAATATAGGTACCATAATGTGTGTTACTCTGTAATACTGTACTATTATTCAGCAAACTGCACAAACAGCATTTTTAAGTACACACTTAAATACCATGCAAAGCATAACAGCCTGACATAGACTTGAAAGCTTTATTAAAAACAACTTTTGATATTACCATTTTCAAATCTGGGCTTTGGCACTTCCCTGGACTTGACTGGAAGATTTAATCACTCTCCATTATCTCTGATTCTTTTATGAACCAGTATTTCTAATAGGCAATGGGTTCCATCTCACACCAAATCAATCTTATCCTCATATTAATCTTAGAGTTTTGCCAGCTGGCTAGGATTTGTTTCACCTTTCAGTTTTTCCAGTGCTGGTAAATCCACAGCCATGTTTTTATCACTTCCTACTCTGCCAAAATATTCTGAAATTGCAAATCTTTCCTGGATATAGGACCAATATTTCCTCAATTTTTTTCCTAAGGATTAAAAAGAATGTCACTATAACAGAATGAACAGATTAGGAAAACAAAATTAAGACAAGATAAGGGGAAGAAGATGATACTATAATGCAACAATGAAGGTAATGTGATGGAAGATATGCCCTCTGCCTTAGGTTGCTGGACAGGATATACTTACTCCCTGCATTGTATTAAATGATTCGAAACAGTGGTTAAGGCCACTCTCCTGGAAATAATGTAAGTTCTTAGTATGACAGCTTTCAAGAAGGAAAATGGGGAGAATGGGGAAAATGAATGAATATCTGGTACACAACAGTACCTTAAAGGAAGAAAGTCTCTAGGACACCGTAGCAAAAAACTTACAGAACAGCTAGGACAATCCAGAATGTCTGCTCATTCTGTGTATTGCATCTTTTTCAAGAGCGTTACATCAGTCATGCTCAAACCTCTACTTGTTTATTAGGCCTGTTTCAGGACTAACTTGGAATTTTGAAGACATTTGCAGGTCATGTTTAGAGATGAATCAGTTCTTAATATTCATGGAAATAAAGCATCCAAGTATAGCAGCAATGCATGGCTTAAAGAAATATGGATCCACATTTTTTGCAACTTACCTTCTGTAGATAGTTGGCAACAATTGCTCTGTGTGCATCCAGGTAATGTTTGCTGTCAGTCACATCCCTCTCACGTAGTCTTTTCTCATAGTCCTAAAGATATTTACTTAAGTTTGTTACTTAATATATATACAGTGCTTTATTACATACAATAGTAAATATTTCATTAACGTATGGATCAGAGTAAACCAAAACAGACGTCAGAAGTTTAGAAGGTTGTTCTTAATGCGAATGTATATAGCAATAGCACTGCCCAACTTCTATGAATGAAGACAAGAATTCTGTTACGTGATCCATGTGGCTTAAATTACTAAAAATAACTTTGAAAATGTTCCTTTCTTCTTTTTTTAAAGCTGAACTTTGACTTGCTGCCATAAACTGAAATCCCATTTGAACTGGAAATGGTATATCTTACTGCAGCTTCAATAGGTAGAGCCCTTTATATACAGAAGTGATGCAGTCTTCACAGAAGATGGCCTGAAATTTGAACTGCATTTTAATATATATAACTAGTTTTCACAGAGTCTAAACACTGTAAGAAACTTCCTGTGGGAGATTTTGCTGAGCTATTTTTAAGTTATATTCAAGAAATAAAGAAATTTTATAGCACGATAAATCTTTGGTTATATGAAGTAAGAAAATAAAAGCTCTTTAATCATCTAATATGTGAGATTTTGCTTTGCCTGAGGTTTGATAATAGAGTCTGTGAAGTCTAATTGATGGACTGAGATGAATATTGGTTACCCCCACAAGAAAAATATTTAGGAGAAGCATTTGGTTCATGCAGAAAATTTTGGTGAAGGAGTAGTTTTCAGGGTTGTAGTCACTCTTCTGGTGGTCCTCAGAACTACAATGAAAACTGTACTGACAGATGCAACTTTTATTCAAAGAATTTTGAGATGTTTAAGAAAAATGTCTCATAAATTAAGGAAAGGTTAAAGCTGACTGAAATTTTCAGATGAAAAAAGAACTCTCAGTTTCCAGACAAAATATGGAACCTAGAAGTCCAGGAAGACTTCCAGGATCTGTAGCGAAACTGATCTTCCTGTCACTTTGTGACCGTTGTTACTTCAGAGAACATCAGCTTTCCCCTGAGATAAAGGGTCCTGGAAGCACATTCTGGAAACACAGTGTTTCATTATTTTGAAAATAACGATTTATCTGACTTTTCAGTGCATAGGAAATATTGGTGGTTTTGAACTACTTGAGTTCAGATTAGAAACAAAATAAAGCACAAATAGTTCTTCTGAGCCAGAAATCTTAATTTTTAGGTAGATCTAATAATGACTAGGTCAGAAATCCAATGATGGAGTTGAACATTTGATACATGCACCTGAATTACTTCCTTCAGAATTTTTTTTACTGCAAACTGAATCACTGATCATTAACTAGTATTTCTTTTCTGTTAGTATCAAAGGAACTTTCAGAAGAAATAGGGAGTGATCATAAATTTCCGATAAAGCAGATATTCAGATACAGACTGATTGGTCCTGACTTTGTTACTGAATAACTCAAATTGAAACACTTCCCATTTGACATAAGACACTTGTGATTGCTTTATTTCTGTAAGTGTATCAAAACATTGTGTTCATTCCATATATATCTAGTCTTGAATTATCAAAATCCTATGGCCATGTTGCCAGGTTCATAGGTTATGGTGACAATCTCATTTGTTCTGAGATGACACATCTGTGGTCATAGAGAGATTTTTATACTTAGATCAGGAAGCATGGCTGGAACGTCAGTATGCGGTGTTCAAGGCACCAAAAATATAAAGTAAAAGGTGATTTCACAGTAGTATTGGATGTTAGTACTGCAGTCTGCACAAAAAGATTGGACTGGGTAAAACAATCACTTCGGGAAGCACCACATTGGGAAAGAAAAGTAGAAGATAATTTTATGGCATAATACTGGAAACTTGCAGGATCAAACTTAAGATATGACTACAGATTTTGTCATTTAGGAATATAGGTACAATATAGATTGAAAATATCACTACTATCAATGCGTAGAATGCAGTTATTCCTGGCTGGGATAACCTGAGGAAGCATGGGCTTGAATAGACTGTTAGGTACGTCGAAAACTGGATGGACAACTGAGCTCTAACAGTAGTGATCAATAGTTCAATGTCCAGGTGGTGACAGTCCGTTAACTATCAGAGTACCCCTGGGGTCGATAGTAGAGCCCATATTGTTCAATATCTTCATCAACAACCTGAATGAGAAGACACAATACACCCTCAGCAAACTATCCAACAATACAAAATTAGGGAGAGTGATTAGTGTAATGAATGATGGAACAACAATTCAAAGGGCTCCTGATACACGAAGACTATAACAACTGAAATCTCAATGAAGAAAAGTCAAAATTCTGCATCAAGAGTGGAATAACCCCATACACTGTGATGGGCGAGTGAAGAGTTAACAGGACTGAAGTTTGTCAATTGATATGCAGAAGAACTGATAGCACAAGAGCTGACCTGCGCAAAGCTGCTGAACAGAGGACTTAACAGGACTAAAGTCGTCTACCAACCGATATGCGCAAGGATTGATATGTATAAGGCTGCGGAATGGCAGCATTAACAAGACTGAAGAGGTCTGCCACCTGGAATCTGCACGGACCCCCGGGGAGGGAAGAAGCAATACGGAGGTGTTGTGGTCTTGCCTCGCCAGCAGGGTCCTCCCAAGCAGACAAACAGACAGTCCTGTGATTGCGAAACTTGCTAAAAGTCAGCAAAAGCAGTGTTTGCCCAGAGCCCCAGCCGTATAAAAAGAGACTTGGGAGCTAGGAGAGTTTGAGCAGGGACGGGAACGTGACCTGACCATCCTCTCCGGCTGGACCGTGAGTATCCCCCCCCTCCCCTTTTCCTGGGACGCTGGGTTAAGGTAACTCCTCGAGGTTGAGAGCCCTCTCACTAGGAGAGTGAACAAGAAAGCTTTCAAGTAGGGATAAGCAGTCCTTCCAATTAATAACGCAGTAATCGACGGTTTCAGGTTATCCTTTCTAAATTAGTAACTGATGGTTTTGTGTTATCCTTCCTAAATTAGTAATCGCATTATTTTAATGGATGTTACTAATCCAAGAACTTGTGTGAGGAAATAAACATCTTTTTTATTATTATTATATTACTGTCTCAGTCGTTGCTATCGAACCTTCATAGCATGACAGCGTGACACACTGGTACAGATCTGAAAACAACTACCAGAATAAAAGTCATACTGAAAAGAATATGAGGGTTGTGGTGGATGCCAGGTTTAACGTAAGCCAACAATGCAATCTGTTCAAATATGGCTAACCATGTTTGGAATTGCATTAGGGGTAGCATGGCCTACAGACCAAGGTAATTATTAGCCCCCCCCCAACTTGGCACTTGTGAGGCCATACCTGAAATACTGTGTCCAGTTTTGGGTTGCCAGTTCAAGGAAGATGGGGAGAAACTGGACAGGGTCTACTAAAAGACTACTGAGACAATCGGAGGCCTAGAGTATATGACATATGAGAAGAAGTCATAAATCCAGAATAATGTAGGTTGGAAGAAACCTCTGAAAGTCATCTGATCCAACCCCTCACTCAAAGCAGGGAGAGCTTAGATCAGGATGCTCATGGCTTTTGACAGTTGAACAGTTGAAACTTTTGAACAGTTTAAGGATGGTGATTCTACAAACTTGCTGGACAACCTTTTCTAGTGTTTGAATGCACTTCTTCTGAAAAAGGTGTTCATATTAATTAATTGAAATTTCCTTTGATGTAACTTGTGTCCATTGCCTCCTGTCCTATCACTAAATACCTCTGAGAAGAGTTCGGCTTTCTTCTCTGTACCCTCCCATAGGTATCTGAAGATAACAATCAGATCTGCCCTTAGCCTTGCCTTCTTAAGGCTAAACAAACCAACTTCTTTCAGCCTCTCCTTGTATGCCATGTGCTCCAGCCCTGTAGACATTTTGGTAACCCTACGCTGGACTTGCTCCAGTGTATCAGTGTCCTTCTTGCACTGGTAAGTCCAAATCTGGACAAGGGGTTGGACTTAGTCCGATGAGGAAGAGATTAAGAAGAAATCTAGTATCTGCTCACAACTATTCAAAGAGCAGTTACAAAGATGAGGGAGCCAAGTGCTTCTCTCTGTTGCCAGACAATGTAACAAGGGACAATAGTCACTAAATACAGCTTGGAAGGTTCAGGTTGGACATGAGGAAAAAAATTTCAGTAGAAGGGTAGTGCAGCACTGGAACAGATTATCCAGAAAGGCTGTGGAATCCCTCCTTTACAGTTTTTCAAGACTTGGTTAAACAAACACATAGCTGACCTCGTCTAGTACTGGCAACAGTCCCACCACTTCAGTGGAAGGCAGAACTAGATAACCTCCAAAGAACCTTTCCAAACATATTTCATGATTCTATGAATTTTCAGATTTCTTCACTAAATGGCTAGTGAACCAAGTAGGAACACTAACATTTAAATTTAGTTTTGGTTAGGGTAAGGACATTAAAAAAGATCATGTCATATAAAATGAACTTGGAATGAGTGATCGTGGGGATATTCAATTTACCCTAGATGGAAAAAACATTGAAAACAATTCTTTAACTGTGATTTTCAATTTCAGAAAATAAAATTAAATGAACAAAACTAGTCAGTAAAATCAGCTGGACCAAATGTGCACATCAAAGATGATAGTACATCTTTAAATAAAAGATACAAAACTAATCTGGAATTTGAAAAGGAAAAAAAAATTATTGTGAAGACCCAGAAGTGACTGAATCAATAAACATCTTTAAAAAAGATGTAATCCAAAAGAAATGGAAAAAAGGAATTGTTCAAAGATATTTATATCAGAAAAAAGTAGGGATAAAACAGCAGTTGCTAGAATTCAAGATGACTCCGATCCTGCAAAGGCAACAAACACACTAAAATGTTGTTTAGCCACATAAATTGCAAGAGAACAAAAGAATGGGTGACTTAACACTAATAATGGAGTTGAGATTAAAGATAATTGAAGTAGGACCCAAGGAATAAATGCACACATTACATTTCAGCAAGGTAACGTACAGTTAGGCAAGGACAGGGTAAGCTAATTGGAACAATGTACTGAAACAGAAATTCCTACATCCTACGTTCAAGTAAAACTTAAAAAGGTTTTAGTTCTTGTTAGCTTCATCGCTTCCACCATTCTCCATAGAAGGGGCTCAAAAGTTAGTAAGCCGAAGTCTGAATTATCTTCGCATTACCTTTCTGTATTTGAAATTACCTTAAAAAAAAAAAAAGAATCTTAGAACATTCGTGCCTACAGTAGTTGCTGTATTTTATTTTTCTTCTTCTACAGTATAGATGTACAAGTATTTACTTGGAAGAAAGCTATCCTAATTAGATTAAGATAATAGCACAAAAGACAGAAAGAATAAAATTCTCATATTTTTCCATGTCAGCACAGCCGTATGCTGTTTAAGGGACAAAATGCCTGTAATGCAAGTCAGATATTATTGACATTAAAACTAGAAAAAAGAAAGACACTTTACTAGAGAACATACTTCAAATAATTTCAGAAAACATTCTACCTGAAAGAGTTTCTCACTGATTTCTCGTTCATGCAAAGGGACTGGCTTATAGTTTCGGAACTCCGCCACCTCTGCATTTCTGAGCTGCAAGAGTCGGAATCTCTTTGATCTATTAAGTTCCTCATCGGAAACAAAATTAAATTCTTGCTGCAACTGTTCCAGTCTGAAGAAATCAGGAACACGTGCCTCTCCACTAGTGGCAACCTAAGTTAGACAAGTAACTGTTAGCATTTTGATACCAAGCAAGAAAAGTCTATAACACACTTTTGTAAGACTTAAACATATACTGCAAGAATGTTCATTTTAAACAAAAGCAGTTGAGATGGATCAAACTGAGACTGAAACGTTATATATTTAAAAGCAGGTTTTTGTTGAGCAAAGTGCATAAGAATATATACGTAAGGACATACTAAAATTCTACTTCCCCTTAATTTAAATAAAATATTAGAGTGGGAAAATTATAACAGAGTAATCTAGGAAGCTGTCCTGTAAAAGTGATTCATTTATCCAACTTCAGCTGGATAAATAGCTCCTCATGCTAATGTTTAGAAAGTTCCTAACTTCTACAATCACTAAATCTCTTCATGCAGCTCCCACTAATGAGCAATTACCTGTTTAATACCATACAAGTACACAAGTACATGCCATCTAAGGAAACATGAAACTCAAATCCTAATTTTTTATTTTATAAATTAATATGTTTGAATAATCCCTTATATCAGTTTTTCATCATTGGAATACCACTGGATTAATAAATCTGTATTTTTATAGCCATTTCACTTCTAGCCCTACAGCTCTGTAACAGCCACTTACCATGATCAGCTGCATCAGAGCTGCATTGTTTGGGTCGTTTGGATCAAGTTTTGCTTCTGCTGCCCACTTAGCTAGTTTCTTCATGTCAGTTAAGCCTGATGTGCCAATGGATGCAATAGCATCAATATTTTTTAAAGCGCTACAAAGACAGAATTGATACCAGATGATTCTATCTAAAATGGATACAACTTTGCAATAGGAAAAAAAATATTGAAAACAATCTTGGAAAAAAAAACACCCCACCATAGCTTGAAGAGTAAATTCCACTACACCAAAGGCATGAACCCTTTTCTTCAGGGAATACTGCAGACTGCCCCCTGCCTACTCATTCCCACCCCTATACCATTTTTGCCCTTTCAGTTGAAACAATGCCATTCTTTTTGTGAACGCACTGTAAAACAGCCCACTGAAATGATTCAAATTAAAAAAAAAGAAAACAAACCAAAAATCTCTCCAAACAAAAGCTGTACTAGAGAAGAAGTTAGCTTCTTTAAACCGTAATTTCTGTGATTCTGTTTATAACACAATCTCCCAAAATTTGCAGCTATGTAACTGTAGGAGTGATGAACTGCAAAGGAAAGTGAGGCGGAAATACAAGGAACTGAGTGAAAGGGAACTTTATATCAGCTTTTCCATGGGTGTTTCCAATTGCACCCTTAGCTGAAGCACAGAATTTGACCACGTTCTTACAATCAGAAAAAATGTTCTTGCAATTTTTCCATGACATAAAGTGTTTATTGATACAAAGATTTATGATATGCCTACACAATTCTAGGTTGCTGGTTACTAGAAAGTAAGATGATAACTTTCATGTTGTGAGACAATTTAACACAAAAGTTTTGACAATCCATACTTAAAGGAACTTTCCAGATTTACAATTTGCATCCATTTCTGCAAGTCTCAGCAAAAGCCAGCCACTGAGGGGGTATGTCATTAAAATACATCCTCTTGCTTTTTTAAGATAGTCTCTCTAGGCTAGGCTTGAAATGCCTAGGTGGAAATACTTATGTTGAAATAGATACACTGGAAGCTTGTGGATTGGTGTCTTAAGTCCCCTAATCCTACATCCAATCTCCAATGTATCTGTCAGAGCCCTGAGTGCACTAGTAGGTTTTAAAAGCCCTGACGAGCCTTATCTGGGGGCTTCACACCCTCTCCCCATCATGGGTTCAAGAGCTCCATTTAAGCTCAGGTCCAGGCCTTGCTTGAACTATGTCTCAAGTTCTGTCTTTGGCCCCATCTCCTGGATGGATCCCTCAGACCTACATTGAAGCTTTGTCTTCTGTCCTGTCTCTGGCCTCATCCTCTGCTGCTCCTGGCTGGACTCTCTGGATGGATCCCGGGCCTGTCTTACTGCCTTACCATACCTGGGACTGTTGGTGGACCCTGCTGCTAGCACCCTGCTGCTCTGCCTCTCATGTTCAGACCTGTGGGACTGTGCCCCAGTGGGCAAGGACACTGCCTGTGCTGTGGTCATCCTCAGCTCCTGGCTCTTTCTGCCTCGTGGAGCAGCTTTGCTGTTGCTGCTCCCTGACAGCACTAGTCCCAGCTTCCCTCCTTAACCCTTTGGATGCTCCCACTCGCTTTCTTGCTTTCACAGTACATGGTACTGCACACAACAACAGAATCCAGTAGTCAGTCTGGAAGTCATTTGTACAGATTTGCTGGCCAGGACATGCATATTTATTAGCCAAATGCCACAGAAAGTGGATGTTGCTACTTTGTTTTATTAGGGATGCTAATTTGGGTTTTTGTTTTCTACTTATCTGAAAAATTTCAAGAGAGTTTCAAAAACTTACGAATCTTCCTCAAGCTTGGTTAGAATTAGCCAACACATCCATAAATTACTGGGGCAGCAGACAAAGTGATAACATCGAGGTCACATCTTTGGGCACCAGTCTTAAACAAACAT
Organism: Apteryx rowi; assembly: GCF_003343035.1. Classification (NCBI taxonomy): domain Eukaryota; kingdom Metazoa; phylum Chordata; class Aves; order Apterygiformes; family Apterygidae; genus Apteryx; species Apteryx rowi. The sequence goes on from NW_020451165.1 coordinate 39,650, forward strand.
GCACTGAATCACAACTGTGCAGAGAAGATCATGGGCAGCAAAGCCTAACATTAGGTATGAAAATCTTGTCTCAAACTTTCACAGAGTAGACAATGAAAAGTCACAGAGGGGAGTTCCTCTCTAGAGGGTGATTCAAAGAAGATAGTGTTTTACACTAAACTTCCTTCTGGAGCAGCCCATTTTTCCACTTACTATAGTGAGAGGCTAGTGTGAGTTTAGTTTCCTGCGTTTAAAGTTAGCTTTTGTGAATGCATTTATGTAAATAAATCTGTTTTTTATCTCATGCTATTCTAGTCTCAATGAAGTCAGCAAGTTACTCATATTCTAATCAGACATATGAGTAACTAATGGCTGCAGCTTGGGTCAAAAACAGTAACAGAGTGATTTGGAAGCCGATATCTGGGCTCTAAATAAATTTTAAAAACCTGACAGTATCCATTAGCTGGGAGAAGTACTTGCTCAGTATTAAGAAGCACACAAACCCTTAAGGCTTTACAGTGAAGTTAACTGAGGTTACTGCAAAAGCCAATTTATGCATCATTTCCTTGACTTTACTGGAACTATACAAAAGAAATAAAATGGACAAATCATCCACAATGCCTAAACTGCAGCCACAGGGTAAATTATATTGTTCTGAATGGAATAACAGATTAACTTCTGCTGTTCAACAGGCTTCTGGTGTAGGAAAATCATGAGAGTATTATCTTGGAATGATACAACAGGTGTGAGTTTTTAACTAATTAACTCACAAATATCAACAGTGTCAAGCACTCATACTAACTTCTACTGTTTCCATTGGGTATTTGTTATCATTTTAAATTGTAGGAATGGCATTTAAAGCATGTGTCCCAATCACCTCCCTACATGCAGTTTAGGTAAGAAAGAGCTGGAGTTTCTGTTCTTAGCAAAACAATTACAGGAAAGTTCCTCACCAAAAAAAAAAAGAAAAAATGTGGACTGCACCTGTATCTTCTGTTGGAGTATCATAAAAACTAATTAATTAGTTTGTGTTTTGTTCAACTTTTAATATTTTCTATGAATCTCATTATAAAAAATGAAATTGCTGACAAAAATCTATTTACCAAAAATGTATACCCTAAGATATCTGCATAGGGTTACAGCGCAAAGGAAAAAGTTTCTAAACCTAGGGGAAAAAAAGTATGACAATTCTAGATTATGAAAGTAATTCCTTAAACACTATTAAATAGTTCATTTCTCGGGAATTACTGAGAATTTGTATCACGTTACCTTGCAATTCCCGTGTTTTGCTGAGAAACAGGAGGAATTAAGGGGACTCCTTTTTCTCCAACTGCCCAAGAGACACTATTGGATACTTTCCCAGAGGTCATTAAAGTCATTTGGTTGCTACCATCAGCTTCAAAGGAAAATGACACACCTATCACAAGAAGAAAAGTAAGGTAGTATATTTATGCATTTAAACACGTAACATCTGAATCTCTTTAAAAATATTATTTCTTGAAAATAGTCAGTCAGATAACTTGTGCCCTTATGTAAGTAGGGGAATGTGAAACAACTTGATTTTGCTTTATGTTATAGGAGAGGACTCTCCTCTGGAAGAGGATTGAAAGATTCCATTCCACCTGAAGAAACACTTCCAGTTTGGGTTGGGAGAAAAGGCTATGCTTCATAAACATCCTCTCTTTTAACTGTATTTCTCTCTCTAATGATGAATCAAAGGCTTTTTTTCTTTACAGATGCACATTATTTGTATGAACATATCTGATAATGTTTTCTGTAATCTTCAGATCCAGCCTGATGTTGTTATTAAGGAAAGAGAAATTCAGAGTCAAAAGAATTAGCCATGATTGACAAGTCAGTCCCAAAGATCTATGATACACAATTCTGTACAGAGTCACTATGGTCAATGACATTTACACACACATCTGTTATAATACTTTTCTTCACACTAATTTCCTCCACAGGTTTTCATCTGTTCTTTTGCTCTGTCTTGATCTATATTTCACGTACTGCAAATGTATGCAAGTCAGTCATCTCTTGATGCAGTTTGAGCTTATTTAATATATAAATTTAATATTTAAGCCGTATGCTAACACATATCATTCTTATTCCACTGTTATTTTTTTTAACCTCTTCCTTATCTTATCCTTCTGTTTTGAATTCCCAGGGATAAAGCACTTTACAGGATGTCATCAAAGCAAAAAGGAAGACCAAAAATTCGTCTGCACATGCACTTATACAACCAGTTCTTCAGCTGGTTTAAAACATTAAAGTCAGTGGAGCTATGCTGATTAATACCACCTGTTTGCACTTCTGTGCCAGAAGCCTGACTACTTAAATACTAAGAAAATTTCTATAGCCAGCAGAGGTCTACTAATACTATAAGCCAAGTAATAAGCACACACATTATTTCATACAGTCTAAAATTAGTTAAGAGGAAGACAAAAATTCCAAAACAAGTTTTAATAATCATAGTAAGAGCAATGACTATTTTATGATTCAGTTGCAGAAGCTGTAAATGCTCTTAACTGAATTTACTCTGAAACTTAGACCAGTCTGTTACTTTTACATGGTTTTAGCAAAAATGAGAAACATTGAAGCATTGAACTGAGAAACGCTCAGAGATCCTACCGCTCCCAACTCCTTCGTGGTCCAACATCACACGCTGATTGCTGCTAAATTCTATTTCTTCAATAGGAGTGCTGCCTGTCAGAACTGTAGTCTCAGGGATAGGTATGAACACTTCAGCCAACAAGGTAGTGCTGCTGATACCCACTGTTTCATATATCTAGAAAAATCCAGTCACAAAATAGTAAAACACTTAAATTCTTCACAATAAAAAATGGAAAGCATATTTTAGGATATTCAGACAGAAGGTATTATTATGACTGAAGTGTAAAATAACTCAGATTTAAAACAACTGTATTCATTTACATTTCAAAATATACAATTAGCAGACATTTCAGTTACCAACAGCCGCTCAGTCTGAATTCTTTTTAAAAGTATATTCTCCTCAACTTTCTAAGGCATGTAAGAACAGTATAAAAACCTCTTTAGTGAGTATCACCATAAAATACGCAACTGCTCACCAACTTGCTTGTGACAGAGTCACTGGCATCAGGTGAAGATGCTGCAGGGATTTTGTCTCAGTAATCCACCCTTACTGTAAAACGGTAAGGCACAAGCCCCCATTCTGTAAGTACTGCAGGCTGCTTCCCTCATTCTTGGCCAGTTTTAGGCACAGAGTGATTCGAGTAAAGGTCAGCACAAGGGCCCCTTCTCCTCCTATTCCTCATTCAGATGTTTTTAATCCAAGGGGATAGTAAAAAGTGTCAGCTAACACTCTACAGACTGCAACAGCACTATTGTGCATCTCTTTCCATTTGTGTAACACACAGGAGAGGGGAATACACCTTCCTCTGAACTACCAGTGATGAATCATCTAACAGGACCGTGCATTCCTCTTAAAAAGACATTCTGCTGGCTCTGTAATGAATTCATTCATGTCACTCAGTCACTAATTCATATTTAGAGTGCTTTTTTATTTTCAACTTAACTGCACTTAACTTGATCAACAGTGCAATAATTGAGATTACTAGCAATAACTATTTTTTTCCACAAATGTTATGATGATTTTACTGTGTCCACATGAATGTTCTAGAGAACAGTGTTGTGGCAAATTTATTTTATCTGCAATATAAATCACAGGTTTTCTAAAATTAAGAAGCCGCTCCACAAACATATTTAATGACAGGCTTTGATTACTTAAGAATATTCCCCATATTTAACCAGAATTTATTAATTTAAAACAGTACCATAAAGCAAAAACAAGCATTACAAGAGGCATCACATTTCATATTAAAACTTACTGTGATAAATCATTATCTACCTGCAGTTTCACACTCTCTGGCCAATTGAATATTTGTAAATTGAAAATTTGTCCAAAGTGAACTCTGAAGTCTGAACTTATTGGTCGGGTAACAGTCCTTGATACTTCTTTGGAATTGAAAAGGACTTTTATAAATGATGAGCGTTTCTTCACATCTTCTCGTCGCAAAACCTCTGCCCTGTAAATATGTCAAACAAGCTGTCATACCATTTTTAAAAACAGTTTTATTCTTTATTTTTAATGAGAATCTGATACGTCAAAGAGAACAGAAGTCAACCAAATAAAGATGTTATTCTTCTCAAAATTGTCACTACATAGCAGTGACTTAAGAACTATTATTTAACAGTTGCTCTTCTCATGAATGTAAAGTGATTTTAAAATGAACATGTCAAATTTTAGATCCATCAGACACACCTCCATTTAAAGGAGTTATTTAGGGAAGAAAAAGTTTCTTCCTATTTCCTTCCCCCAAAAGCACAATGACCAGCATCAAATTCAGTTAAGATTCTGGAATTTTCAGTCAGTGCTAGTAGCACAGCCAAAAAATATTCTTTGATGAGGCTATCTGCTGAATCAATATGATACGGAGCAGTTTTAAAATGACTGAAACCTTCCAGATATATGTTAAATTGTGTGTGTAAATGTGGAAAGCAACACAAACAAGTAAATTTCTTATTTATTTTATGCACAGTGAAATCTCTGGTTAACTACATGATTTCTCTATTTTTCCTTTCTTTGTTGATTTTGCCAGAGACGTGGTGTAAAGGACTAGCTACTGAGAGTGCTATTGCCAGAAGTGAGCTAGACTCTATCCTGATAACAATTTCTTCACACATACCACTATTCTATGCAGATGCTCAGGGAAATCAGAAGGTTTAAAGGGAGTCTGTAGACACTCATCCTCCAAGCCCAATACAAACAAGTTACATGTGACTCAAAAAAGATTTAAGTTATATCACCTTTGGAAACAGAAGCTTAACATTCTAATCACTAGGTTAAACAGAATGACTAGCACAGACTTCTGAAGTTGTATTAAAAAAAAATAATCAAATAAATAAATAATAAAGGAAGATCAAGATGAAAGTATGTATTATAGCAAACTATTCTGCAGGCCAACATATATCTTACCGAGGACAAAGCTCACTTGGTGTTATGCTTCCTGACAGGACTAACTCAGGAATTAAAACAGGCTCTCCAGGTTTCCTTCTAAGGTTGTCAGCTTTTTCTCTGGCTTGTTGCTCTATTTCCAGGCTATTGACCATTTTTGGTGGGATGGGTTTTACTGGTTCCTCACCAAAATCACAGTCATCTACTGATTCTTCTTCTTCTCGAAGATCTTTTTTCTTCTTTTTCTTCTTGGACTTCTGCACAAAAAAATAATAGTGTTCTACCTGAACTTCTTTTAACCAGTATAACTTCTTCTCTTGTCTGAAATGACTCACAAGTGAGGAGCATTGTACGAGAAATCACTGTGTAATTTTAAAATCACCACACACAAAAAGAAGTTTTCTCTCATTCTACAGTCCTACTTCACAAGTTTGGAATTCAGTAATTTGTTCCATTGATATCCTTCATAAACATGATGTGCTTCAAATAAAACATTTGTTTAAAACATCCCAAGCAATTTACAAAATTGTGTTTCTTGAATGTTCTGGCTAGCAGTTTACTTCTCACTTAGCCTGAGTTACCCTATTTATTGTGTTAGGATTGAAAGAAGGTTACTCAGTCAGTAGCCAAAGTTCTTTGACATGCACTGTCTGATACACACTGACAAAGTGAATGCACATGTGCCACAAACTTTTGAACGTCTGGAAACGTTTTAGTCTAGTAGCGTCTCAAGCACATGCAGAATGATCTCCTCCCTTTCTCTATGCTGAACAGACGAATAAAAGAAGCAGGGCACATGCCTTTCAGTTTTTCCTAACCTACAAAACTCCAATGTTCATATACGCTCAGCTTTAGACGCTTGCAAGAAAGGTCCTCCTCCCACAGTCATACAGATTACATGGATATACAACTTACTTGGAAGTACCATCCACTGTGTGATTTAAGACTCCATCGGCAAAAGAGAAGGAGGTAAGGGAAGGACATAATTTTTCTCACTGACTCAAGTATTTAGCGAAAAAAACATGTTCACTTGTTTTTATTAACAAATATCGTTCCTTTCTTGGCTTAATTTATTTTATTCTTTTTGGTAATTTATTTCTTTTTTAATTTATCTAGTCTCTTCTTACTCTACTGTATTCCTCAGATTCCTGTAATCTGGGCTAGTAAAACACCAATAGCAGTAATTAACCAACAATATATTTTGAGTAAAAAAAGAAAAGTACTTCTGAGCATGGAATGAAGGTCTGTGCACTGCATTTCATTTTAAAAGAAGAACCACAGTCTTAGTTTGTGACCAACAAAACAGAAAGAGGCTGGGAGTAGGAGCTTTGGCTGTAGCCACCCCCCATTGCATTTGTGAATGTACATGGGCTAGAGGCAGAACCGGTCTCATTAGCAACAATACCCAAAATTATCTGCTTTCATTTTAAGGTCTCCATTTATTCGTCTCATCCTACAAATCGACTAACATGCTACTAATATGTCATGTGCCCACTTGTGCTCTGATAACAGGCATTTCCAATATCTGTAGGCAGACTTCCCCTCAAACATTGTAAGTGTCTTTCACGGATCCTGCATATACATGAGGAAAGTATATTCATCGGTACCCTGAGGTATGCAGTACATTGCCACATGACTATGAAAGCAAGTGTCTGATGTTTTCGTTGGCACTGTCATGGACTTTATTTCAAATATCCTCCTGCTGCAGTGTTTTGTTCCAGCTCCTGTTTGTCAATACCTCTTGAAGCATAATTGAGACCATAACTGCAGTACAGACAGGTACTAATAAAGCCTTTCAGAGGTAAAAGGCTGGTATATTAATTGTCTTTTTCAGTTTTGAGAAATTCCTGAACAGAAATTTACATGAGATGACACTGACTGACTGTTCATTAGAAACATCCCATACTATTTTGCTTCACTGCTCACAAAGGAAACAAATTTTATCCCTATGTTCTTCCTTGTCAGGAGGACATGAATTTCACATGAATGAAGCAAACTGTTTAATTTAATTAAAAGAAAAAAAAAACTGATAAGGTGCTGAAATCCAATACCAGGGAGGCAACTACTCCACAAAAACCTATGCCATTTTAATGTTTTAATTAACAGTTAATTTACTAACAAATCCTAAGTAAACAGAACGTATCCAAAGAAATAAAAATAAATTAAAGCATGTATGCATGACCATCCTGATATTTAAGTTATTTCTATACTAGCAAAACAAAGTCTGAAGACATAAAGTAATAAGGTAATTTTTGTAAAACTTAATGATTTAAACAAACCTGTGCCTTCTTCCAGGATTTCCACTCTTGTAGCTCAGTTTTATATTCCTCCATTTTCTTTTCATATTCTTCCCTACATTCTTCTAATAATTCATTTATCTCGTCCTGAATTTCTGCTTCATATGCTTTTTCATCTAATCTCTGATCAACCTCTTCCCTTCAAAACAATTATATGAACATGCTGCATGAACTAACAGAAAAAGGTTTGCAGTTAAGCTTATAATACATAACTTAAGTCTCCTTCTCTACGAGCTAATTTCATCATACCCAAAGTGTGTTCTGTGGAAAATTAATAGCGCAAATAGTCTAATAGAGTTGACAGCTGATAGCTACTATCCAAAATGGACGTAATGATTTTTTCTTTACTTATTATCCTTTAGAAGTTCCTTTCTGTTACAGTAATTACTTGTTATTTTAATGTTCCTTCCTCCCCCGAATCAAAAAGAACAGTGGCAGGCTCAGCCAGTGCCAGTTACTAGTCAAATCTTTATCTTTGCACCCCTCACATTGGAATTATGAGTTCCCAAATTTGACTGACATCATTAAAACTCCACTGCTGGCAAATGAAGTATGAAAAATGTTATCAAAACATACTTTCTCAAATAAAGTTTCATGGGTGTGTTAGTAAACTTCTGAAAGTCACGGAGGGATTTCATTTCTTTCCAAACTTTTATAATGGTCTTAAGCAACGTTCTATCTTTTTCTTGTTCAGCATCACGAAGTCTTCTTGTTTGCCTAGAAATATATATACACGCATATGTACAAAATCAGAGCTGTATAACTCGGTAGAATAATACAGTGAAAATCTGAAATACTGAAGACAGTGATGTGTTTTTCAATTTGATTGATGGCTGAAGAGGTTTAAATACAAGAAGCATAAAACTCAAATGTGAGGATGACGGGATTTGGTTTCCTTTAGTATCTGTACTCTAGTCTCTTGTATTTTGGATAATCTGACTTCAATTACAGTTCGTTCCCTAGAGATCTCACATTTTCTGAAATGCTTATTACAGCTGTACATCGTTAAAAACATTTTAAAAGCCAATGCATGTAAACAACAGCCCAGGAAACCTACACTGTTGCTATGAAGCAATGCTTATTAACAACCATACTACTAAATATGTTTTAAAATTAGCATGCTTCTAGCTCCAGTAGAAAAAATGGACTTGCAGAGATTCATTTGGCCTAACATAATAAGAGTATCCCCCAATAACTATCCCTTTGCTATGAAGTAATGTAAAAAATTCCACAGCCTTGCAAGATTCCAAACACAATTAACAAGGGTTTTTTTTGGCTTCAGAATGGTTATTTCATATTTGGAACCATTTTCACCTTCTAATCTGTATGTGAAAGAGACATTCAATTAAACCACTTCTGCAATAAGATTTCTGCCTAAGTTATATTTTCTTCATGGTATTTTACTCAACTTACCAGTAAGAATTCTTAAGCCCTCAAAATTCTACCTGAATGAATGTGTTTTAGTTATGAATAGAACTATTTACAACTGAATTTAAAAGTCCAGCATGAATTTACATTCTGTATCAGCACAGAAAGGAAAAAAGAACACAGTTTTAAAAAGTAGCAATTTAATGAATCTGTACTTACCTAATTTCAATTTTGTATTCAGGTATGCTCTGTTGGGCTACAGGTTTAGGAACAGCAGCATCACCACCGTCTATACTACACTGCACAGCATTCCTCAAAGCATGAAGCTTAAATGAACAAACAATTAACAGATGGTCACATTTATGGAGCATAGTATATACTGCACCTTGACATGAACAGGATAGTTACTGCATAACAGAAAACACTAAATTGTCTCGGTTCTGTATTTACAGGGTTATGGTTTTGCCAAGTCTGTGAGTCTTGCTGATTCTTTTTAAGATTAAATTGTAACCTGAACCCCCAGACATGTGAGGGGAGCTTACTGACTTAGTTCACTGTGATGGATCTGAACAAGGGGCCAGGACTGACCTAGGCATTATTCATAAAGTTCAGCAATCAAAGAGCATAAATAGGGAGCCTGCAAAAAACCTTCTATAAAAGGCAGGACCAGAAACGGCCGCTGAAGGTAACCCCAGAAAACAGAAGAAACAATAAAAATGAGGGGATGTGATGAGTCAGCTACAGAAGCTGTGCACCTGCAAGGAAGTATTTAAGCATAACACACTGCATGTTACAACTTGAGGAAGAGAAGGTCTAATGACATGACAGAACTAGGAATAATAGTAGAGTTCAAATGCACTTTTGGAGCCAGAAAGGTGGAGACAAGAAGCTGCACATTCAACTAAGATTTGAAGATATCCATCAAACAAGAGTACCTGGAAAATAGACAGCTACATTAGGAAAATGCAAAAAAGTGCACAGCTGTGAAGACAAGAGAATGTAAAGGACTGGGAAAGGGAGAAAGATCATCACTGGAACAGGAACTAAAATTTTAGCAATTATGTTGCTGCAGTTTTTCTTAAGGATGATGCTGAATGTAAAACTAGGATGGCTAGTGGAACTGAAGGAAATAATAGCAACTATATCCAAAGTAGAAACAACTGGCACATGAAATTACAAATCAAATCAAGGATCAAAGATTTTTAAATAAATCTATCAAATCAGAGGGACCATGTAACCGGACAGTACTAAGCATATAGCTGAAAAGGACATGGGCAACCACAGGACCCACAAGATTAATCCCATTTGTATAAAAGACTTCAAAACAAATTTTGAAAGAAAGAATCACTGAATGCATGGAAAGCTGCTAGTATAATCGGGGGCATGGACGGCCTGTTTTATAAGAGGAGATAGAAAATTCAGTTTCTTTAGTCTGCCAAAATGAAGAATGAAAGGAGATGACAAGATGTATTCTAAGAGCAAATATATCAGCAGAGGTGGATGATGAGGAGTGCACTGAGGAAGGGGAAAAAAAAATAGTAAAATGAGTTTATGAAAAGTATATTATGCAGTTGTCTACAATACTCACTAGGTACTGTGGAAGTACTCAGGAAATCCCTTCCAAACCAAGGTTCCTGTGAAAAAAGCCTGGAGAACGCAAATGCCTGTTCCCTCTATTTCATGGAAAACTAAAGCCAATCTTTTAAAGCTCAGATCAGATTAAGTATACCAGGAAATTATTTTGAGACACTGTATGAAATATCTGTCTAGCATAAGGAGTTAAAGCTCACGTTTAACACAAAAATTTACAAGTATCCATACAGCACTTACTGACCCCCATTATATTAACATATAATCAACTTACATACAATGATTATTTTTTCCTTTCTTAATACCCCTGTAGAGAATCATCATTACCTGTGATTTATAGAAAAACTGTACTTATGTCTATATACTTAATAATCAAACTAATTCTTAGCAGACCAGCCCTACTGGACAGAGTTATGCTGTATATCACAATATCTACCTACAATTCTATCATTATCCATTCAAATTTCAGATTCCAAAAGCATTTTGAAATGCTTTTAAAACATACTTGTACCCCCTGATGATAGTATTGCTGTATTAACGATGCCTAACTCTTATGTAGAAATTTTCATCAGAGAAGAGCATTACCATTATTTCCAATTTACAGACGGAGGAGCAGTGATAGTACGAAGAGGGTAAGCAGCCTGGCCAAGGTCATCCAGCAAGCAGAGCCAAGAACAGAATTTATGTTCAGCCAAGGGTTTGGCTGGTTATATCACAAACCCTCACACAAGACTGACATAGTAAATGTGACAACACTGTGGATTTAAAACACAGCATCTCTCACAAATATATATGTGGAAATGGGTCATCAGTATTTCTGGACGTTAGTGGAATCAAAATGTTTTCTTTTACTCTTAACCTACAACTGAAACTAAACTTCACTCACCTTTCTCCATCCTTGAATACTGTCTGCCTGTCAGAGCCCCTGTACACAATCCTGTAAAGCCTTTTATCTATAATTCACTGAAAAACATTTTGCATATTCTGTATAAGGAATACTATGCAAGTTTTATCATGTTCTACCAATTATATTCACTTTTACCTCAGAACCTGTGCAGAGTTCATTTTAAATAGAACAAAGCATTCTCTAATCTGAAAAAGGTAGTTCTGCACTGAACACAGAGCAACATAGGCGAAATTAAATTTTTATCTTCTGGCAAAACACCTCTCATGACATACAATTAGAAATGTCATTGCTATATTTTGAAGACACAAATTCAGCTTTTTAACCTTCAACTGTCACATCATATCTCAGCAAGCTACGATAAAGCAATGGAAATACCTTATCTGTGAGAAGCGTGGTAAGATTCTTCTGTTTTCTTGCTAGATATTGATCATATAACTGAGCCAGTTTCGCTGCTAACACATGTTCACGGCTAAAACATGGATGATGAGTAAATATTAATCCGGAAATATCAATATCCAATTGAAACGGTCCCTGAAAATCTCCAGGTCCAACAAGATACTGACTGGCAGCTGTCACTTTTATTGCCTGAAATGAAAAAAGACTGAAGTTTATCTAGAAGCCCCAAGAAAACTGTCTTGGAAAGAGATCCTGTGAAGGGCAACAACACATTTAGCATTGCCTACATCTAACTCTTGAGTCTTAAATCATAAGGACTTCTGCAGTAACCTCTTTGTTTTATTGATCAGTGGATGACATACCACCACCAGGGGTATTCTACACAGCAAAATCTTGATAGTCCGTATCAGATTATCTTTCTCTTTGAGAGATATTCATTCACTTGAGGCAACAGATGGGCAGTAAGACTTTCAGGGATAAAAGAGAATGTGGAATCCTCAAGCCATTCAATCTTCATTTTGGCAAAACAATCTGGAATGGGAAGCAATCTGGCCATACTGAAGATTTTGCTTGGGCTGAGCAATGACAATGACAAGACTGAACTGGAAAAAGAAAAGTCCACCGAGTCCTCTTTCTACCTGCTGGTTTGGAATCTGCTTCATTTTCTCTTAGGGCTCTGCTTTAAAAGAGACAATCCAGCTCTCAGAACAGCTTTCCCTGCAGATAATTTAGGTTGAGCAAAAGGGAAAATAGGTTCTTTGTTTCCCCACTCTAACACCATGGAAATGCACATCCATCAGGCCCAGTGAGAAAACTTTCAGTGGCAAAGTTTAAAGAGTCTATCTCAACTCTGTGCAGCCTAAAGGCATCTGTGGCGCATATTCTCAGTTTATTGCAATCAGGAGGTAATTAGCAGTGCTAGTAGACAGCTTTCCTGCCCGACTTCTGCTGATCCTGCTTGTACCATAAAAGATGAAACTGGTAGTAATGCAGTGCTCACTGCAGCTCCTTTGTAAGAACTAGGAAAAGGGAGATCGAGAGGGGAAATCGGCTGTCGCGTAGCTTTTTCCGGACTAGTAAAAAGGCTAGGAAAAAGACTTTATTTTATTTGATCCTTCCACATTCAGTTTCCTCTCGAAATTTTTAATAGGGCACAACCTGCCTGTCTCATTAACTGCACACACTTAGAGCAGTGGCAGAACAGGAATGGACAAGAATATACCTCCTTAGAAAATTTCTGTGCTAACTATAATAGTCGTGTGCCTCATACTGTGCCCTTCAGCAAGTAATAACATAGCTGGATTTTCCCCTCCTAGAGGGAGGAGCCCCATCAAGATTACAGAAAGCAACAGCTTTGTATTCCTCAGGCTTTATCTGTTTAAGAAAACTATAAATGACTTTGAAGCTTAAAGTCCTAGCTTCAAAAGTGATTTGGGCATTTACATGTCACTTTCATGTAAAGATGGTGTTTCTGAAACGTAAGATCTCTTGGCCTAAGTTTACTATATCTGTTAGGCAGCAATCTCTTTCCATGTAGGCAGGAACACCTTGCACAGATCTGTGGTACTGGATGTGTCCTGAGAATTGCATGTTTGTAACCAGCACCAGTTAAAGGGCAACATTCAAATCTGTGTGAGCAGCAGCTCGACAAAAACATTTCCATATCCCAAGAGAGCAAACTACTTTAAAGTCTAAAAAGTGACAGTTTTTTCAAGGGTGCAATAGAGTTGCTAATAAGCAGAGCAATTAAAATCTGTGTATGTGACACCGCTGAAAAGTTTTAACTGAAACTAATTTTGATCTGTGCTGACTACACGCTGCAACTGCTGTTTGCCAGGGCAGGTATACTACGTTTAAGGAAAAAAATAAAAAGAAAAAAAGATCTGAACTGGTGCAACTGAGCTCAAAATAAGATGCTTTCTACATGACTGAAGTGTACATAAAGGCTTATTCTAGAGTAGTTTCATCAGTACAAAATAACCATCATKCACATGCACAACTGTTTATTTTCTCTCTTAAACTGCAGAACATACCTCTGCCCTCATTCTCAGTCTGACAACAGCTCCTGCCCTGCCCTGAGGAGCTTCACAGATACAATAACATGTATTAACACCGGAGATACCCTACTTTGGCATGAAACTATCCGAGGGTGCCTCACAGAGACCTTAGTGACCCATAGACTTGAAGTCTGTCATGCACTGTCACTTTATCATTTTAACCAGTATTACTGGCTAAACTCTTCATCTTTCCATATGCTTTATTTTTACAGAAAAATACAGATGGAATATACTCGAAAAAGTGGAGCGCAGAAAGCAGTATTTGTAGAGCCCCATAAAGCAGTACTTGTGGATCTTATCACAAAGTCCTTCAGATCACCAGGGCTTCTGGTGCAGGATAACTGGGATACAGGGTCTCAGGAACAACATATATGAAATATGGAACAACATGTATGAAATATGCCTACCTTACCTTTCTATACAATGTTTCAAGCTCTGGTTCAATGCCTTCTTCCAATGAGAATATTGGAGGTCTGGTAAGAGACTGTTTAATTGGATTGGGCAATGCTAAGATTTTGCCATCATCACCAAACCACTCTTTCCCCTACAGATAACAAAATAAAATTACATTGTTTCTTACTTCATATGGAAATGACTTGCAAAATTGTAATTGTTATGAAAAGTAATTAAGGAAGGAGAGATGACCATGAATTGCTTGTGACTGAATTAACCAAAACCTTCCTAACCCACAACAATGAAATTTCTAAGTATACTATAGACAAGTTTTGAAGTCAAAGGACGAAGAGCGTGCCCAAACTTTGAAAACACTCAACTTTTTTCCTCAGAATTCAATGTTACGGATTTGAAGAAAAATCAACAACATTTACAACATTTAGTATTTAAATAGTATGTCCAGTAAAAGAATCATAATCTGTTTTATATCAGACTGCCACCCACACCTTTAAATTGGATTATAAAAATCATAAAGCAAAGAATTTTTGGGCTAATGGGACCTCAAAGAGATCGTCTATCAGGCCATCTCTCAACTTTTCTAGTTCACAACCTGAACTAATTAAGAACAGCATCTCTGAAAGCAGGTGAGGTAAATGTCTTGCACACTGATTGCTATCCATGGCTCTTCAGAGTTTAAGCACTGACCTAATGCATCCCTTTGCTCTCATAACTGGGGTTCAAGAAGAGCTTAAACCAGTCCAGCTGCTGAAAGATGATGACCTGCCTTCGTATTCCCAAACCTGTTTTAAGCTGTCCCTCGTGCCAGACATATTTATATGGTAACACAGTGAAGCAAACCAGGAAACTAATTGGGATGAAACTAGCCAGCCAAAAAGTTTAAACCCATATATATTCCCCAATCTTGTTTGCCAAAATGTCTCTGCTAGCACAGGAGGAAGTCATAGAATCATAGGATAATATAAAGAGCAACTGCTATATGCTAGCTTACATGTATACTAAGCTACGCAAACTAAGGCAGGATAAAATACATGCAAACCACTTTCACAGGCGTTTCTATAAGCTACTCTTAAAAATCTAAAAGGGTTCTATAGCTTTTCCAGATAATCTATTTCAATATTTAATTACCCTTACAGTCTGATCAGTAAATTTCCCAGAAGTCCATTACTTCATATTATCTTCAGTGGACACAGAAAATAGTCATTTTGTATTTTTATTTGTTTTTTGATCTTCCAGTAAACACTAACAAGAGTGTCCAGCTCTTGCATAAGTTTTTAAACGTACCATTAGCTCTCAAAGTGTTTTATAGAAAAAAAGCATTCTTATCCCTATTTTACTGGCAACTAAACTCTGGCATAGGCAAGTCAAGTAATTCACTCCCCAGTAGGCTAGGAGTAGAGACAGGAACCAGATACAAGGTTTCTAAGACCCAGTCTGGTGCTCTGGCTGTAGGAGTACACTAAAATGTACTCCTACAAAAGCCACAATTCCTGAAGTCTGATACTGCTAAATATTTTAAAGTTGAAACTCTCATATTACCATGACCATCTATCTACTTAATTGTAACAAAATAAAACACTAATAAATCTGATAAATAAGAAGTCTGAATAAGACATCTAAGAATGTAAGTGATGACTTACTTGCTCCTGTCTGAGTATTCTGTTTTCTAAAATATTTAGATTAGATGGAGGTACAAAGGGCCTTTCTCCTGTGTAAAGACCCTCATCCTCAAGGAACCTAGGCTGCATGTTTCCAGGCATCTTCTGAGAAGCAGGCACTAATGAGAAATGAAATAAAAAAGCATGTAAAATATCTTAAAACTGGAGTTCTAGTTTATCAATTCTGAAAGAGCCCAGGCTGTTCTTAAAACAAATGGTATTGCATAATAAACATGCTGTCAGTGACATTTTTCTAATTAGGAAAAAGAAATATAGGCATAAAACCAAAACAGGTCCCTTTCAAAACCAACACAGATCCACAGTTTAATTATATCATGAATGCATCACAAGTTTTCCAAATAACATATTTAAACATTTCCTCACCAAAAAAAATTCTTTAAATAATTTAGTGGAGTTCAGTTTTAGTGGTTGCTTGCAGAACAGTATAGCGTCCCTTTAGCAGCAGCAACCGAGTATACGAAACACTCCCGAGCCATTCCCATATAAAGTGAAACTTAAACTATTGTTAATCTGAACAGTTAATACCAGTTTCTTAATCTGATCTACTCTTGCACAAGAAGTGGAACAGGCATAGAAAGTCATGTTAGCCCAGTAACAGCTGGTGGATTTTTTTTTTAAAGATTGCCTGCAGGACTACTCCACTGGCATATGGGCTCAACATTTTTCAAGGAGCAATCTCTCCTCTTACTCCACATCCAAATAGAAAGTGGTTATATTGAGGGTTACAATCAAAGCTACCCCCTAAAATCAGAATACAGTGAACAACACTGGAAGCAAACAGAAATTAATTGCAAGACACAAAAATTTGGAAGCACCCAAAGTCAAATATTTTGACATTGCACAGCAAGCTGGTCCCAACATCATTCTGGTGCGGACCATCATCCTGAGATTCACTTCTGTTTCTTCCACTTCAAATATTAAATAGCAGCAAGTGATACTAGAAAAAAAATTTTTAGGATTCTGTAGTTCTTCTGTGGGAACAAGGCAACAAAATCAGAGACGTGATAAATGTTGACTATTTCCAAGTCACAAAAACAGATTTTGGTAAAAATGGCCCCTTACAACACCAAATTACTAAGGTAACTTAGGTGACTCTTGGCAAATTTGCCACATGGAAAAAATTAAGGGTGTGGCTAACTGAAGAAATGCTGTAAGTTATAATATCCTGTGCATCAGCTCCTCTTAGTACCTAAATGTTGTAACTTTTTGGACATGCTAAATAATGTAATAGCTAAACCTTAGTGGAAGAGGGGCTAACCATCTTGCATTTACCATGCAAGGCACTAAGGCAATTATCTCAGAGCAACTGATGAGCCCTGAGTTCATTTGCTAGTGTACCAGATGGTGACCTGCTGAGGTGTCTATATTCCTAGTTAATCCATTTTGTCAAACCTTTTCAGACACAGACTTGTCTGGATGATCAGTGTCACAGCACAGCAATTAAATGCATCTACACTGTCTGATACAATACTTTTCAGTAGATCAAAGTGTGCTGTGCTATACAAAATCCAGCAACAAAAGGAATAAGCACAATCTACATACCTGCTTGCATGCTAGGAATGAAGAGAAATTCTTTCTCCCTTTGCAGTTGCTCAGAGTAGCTTTCACACTCAGCAGGTTTCACTACAAGAAAATCTTGGGCTGTCTGCCCTAAATCAAATAAATCATCATCTTTAACAAGATGTGCATCTTCATCCTGTAGTTTAGATGCAAACATACCTGTTATTTCACCCATTTATTAATATGGAAATCTTTAGAAAGTATACTTTCAGAATCTTAAAGGAAACAAAATTGTCATTTTGTATTAGAGGATTAAAATTAAATCAAGAAATCTAAACACAAATATGAATATGTATTCTACAGTTCATACTGTTTCATCCTCCTCTTGTCCTTCCTCATGGGTTTCTACATCTTCTTCTTCTTCTGCCTCTTCTTCATGATTTAATTCATTCTTCTTCCTAATTCCAGCCTTTACTCTCTCTGCTTCAGAATCAAAATCAAAAGTAAAAAACTTATATGTTTCTTCAGCAGAAGGAAAATCATTCTGGACCTAAGAAGAGAAGGTACATACTTCAGTATGAAGTTTATCAGTTTAGGACAAGTGAAAATACCTTTCTATTAACAATAGCAATAACAACATGCATAAACACTTGGGACAGGATTTTAATTGCTTTATCTTAAAGTGGCGGCACAGGCAAACACTGAAACTGACTGAAACATTTTAAAATGACACAGGAAACTCCTTCTGTTGCTATACTATTATTTCATGAAATATTTCTTGTAATGCTTTATTAAAAAGGTTACCTGGTTCAACTTTAACCACCTCATTGTTTTACATATAAACAATCTGTGAAACAGAAATGCCTGTGTTTAAACTCTACCTATAATAACCACTGATCTGCAAGTGCAGGTGTTAGGGTGAATCACAGGAACAAAAATTGCTAATGGCATTTTGCCTCTGAAGGACACAGGCTTCTGAGTGTTAAAAGAAATGCTTTTAATATGAGAATGAATAGAGGTATTTTGTGGCTATAAACATCAGTATAGAAATCTGTATATTGCTGTATCTGCCAACTGGTGGCATTCAGTAGAGAGGATTTAAAAAAAGAAAAAAAAAAGAAAGAAAGAAAAAGTTCTTCCATGAGCTCCAGTAACTGTGTCCAGACGGATTTACTTGATCTTCTTTTTATTAAATGACCCCAGACAACTCCTGTAATTTATGACATTTTCCTTTTTATACTTCAATTGTTGGCATACACTGTTTGCAAAGTTTTTTTTAAATTAAACGCAACCCTCTCCACTGCTTAAGACTAAATTCTGTTGGCTCCTTCATCAAACAGAATCCTGAAGCCATACTGAATTTAAAATGTAATTAATGTCACTGAAATGAAGGAAGTGATACTTACTGGTGTCTTTTGCTTAGGTTTTTTGGCAGAATCATGAAACTTTACTTTTGATGATATGTGAGATTCATCCTCCTGCATCTCCCTAAATTCATCTTTATCAGACTGCATAAGAATAAATATGCAAATTATTGCATACATTTGTTGACACATCAAAAAGAAGGCAAATAGCTGAATAAAGAGATTAGATGTTGCATTTCCACAGTAAAAACTAACAAAAAAGAAAGTACTCACAATAAATGTGATGATAATTATAGCAATTTAACGTTTATCAAAAAAGGGTGCATTTATTCATTAGTTAACTCATTTTCCAATTAATATGGGTCAAGAAACAGAATGCAGAGTATCAAGAAATCGTTCATTTCATAACTTTTAGTTTACATTCTTCACTGCTGATGAGATCATTGTTTCTGCACTTCTGAAAACAGGCAACCACATGCTACTGTCTGGGAGGAGGGAGACACGGGGTAGCAATGTGAAAGCTTTCAGCCCTGTGGATTACACAGATTAGATGCTGACACACAGCGCAAGCCTGGCAGCAGTGGCAAGCGTACTGCTGCCTGACAGTGCTAACTAAGGAAGCAAATCAAGGGGCCAGAGAGTTACTCATATAACCCCTACTGCAATCAGGAAAAACCTATGTAGGATTATCAAGAAAAGGTGCTCTCCAGGGTTTGGGCGCTTAAATACAGACTTGATTATTTGTTTGTTCTTTTTCAAACAGTCATTGTTAGGCTGTTCTAAAACTCCATGGACGATACTCCTCTACCTTCTCAAGAAAGGAACTAGCACGTTTATCCTTTTCCAATTTTCTAAAGCTTTATCAGTACCCACAGTTTCTTGCAAGTAATCATCACTGGTTCTGATATCGCCTCAGCGGGTTCACTTAAGTACTTCAAAGTGATTTTCATCAGGCCCAGCCAACATAAACACATCTAACACCCTATCTGTTTTTCCTCCTCTTAGCTTGAATTCTTAGATCAAATTATGATTTCTCTCATGTTTACATTTATTTAACCTAAACTTCAGAATAATAACAATAACAAAAAACAATCTCAAACCCTGGCAATTTGATAGCCACTTGTTAAAAACAAAACAAAACAGTACTTCATACATGCATAAATAAGTACAGGAAATAAAACCTGTGGAAAGGTTTCAAATATGCTGAGTATAATATTAGTAATTACCTTTTAATAAAGATATCACTTCCACAATTTCCTAATACAAGCAGATTGAAACAATACTTGTTAACTGAAAGCTATGACAAAGTACATTCTGTAAGAAAACACTATCAAAAAAAATCCCCTGCATCTACACAAACAGGTACTTCCCTACCAAAAAAACCCCTGGGAATAAATTAGCAAACCAATTTTAGCCAGGCTAATTCATGTTGCTTGGAATTCCAAATAAGAATGTTGCTGCAATGTGCTCTTCTTTGCCTGGGCATACAAACAGGAATGCATTTTCTACAGGTAAGCAGTTTGTGAGTTCTGAAGAGTATCTGGGTGCAAGTTCTGCACATGCATTGGCTTTGATATTTTTTCATATGAAATTCATTTTCTAACAAAGAATGTGCTTATACTAAAATGTTAATATAAAATATGAACAAGGAAATACAAGGACATGAAGTTAACATACCATTTTTACAAATTATACTGTGTGAATTTATATAAAGCTATAATGCAGTGGTCTTTTCTGTTACAGTATCTTTTAAACACTTCAGAGTATCTTAAACAAGAGAAGCCATTAATCTGTAAATGACATAAGTTTCACATGATATTTATGCTATAATGAAAGCAAATGATTTTTGCTAAGTACGTACATTAAAAGCATTAATTGGAAAAGTTCCTGGTAACTAATTCAAACAATAACATCACTTTGATCACTCTAAAATAAATGATGAAGTTGACCTTAAAGACTGTCTGTAGCCTTTGATTTATGTGATGTTTCATCTCCATTTTCTCATTATCAGGATAGCAAGACCAGTACATTCTTACCTCTTTATCCAGTCTGACTTCTGTTTTTTTCTCTCTAATGCTTTTTAAACGCCTTGGTCGTGGACTGGGGTCTTCTTGTAATAAAGTACTTTCTGCTTTTGACTAAGCAAAACCAAAAATAATACTCAGCTATAACAGGAATAAAATAGGACTAATGCCACAATAATTCCCAGAAGCACAAGAGCTTATGCATGTTTTTATTAGTGAAAGAAGGTTTCAACTATATAATCAACTTAAGTGATTTTACAGACCTAGATGTTAATACTCTTTATTACACTGCACAGTAACTTTACAAGCAAATCCATTTATTTCAAAACAATGTACGATTTTTTTTGACAGAAACACAGAAGGGTCTTTATCTTTTTAATTATAAACAATAAATTTTATATTACAAACATGAGTTAAATAATCTTTAGAAAAAACATAACACAAAACAGAAAAACACTGAAAAAGTGCAGCTATCCCAACTCAGCTTCACACAGCACTAAGCAAGCAAAATGAAGCAGGTGGGACTTACAAGACTAAAATCAACCAAATAGGATCTCTGAAGGATTCTCACCCTTGCAGCTTTTAGTTTCTCTCTCATTCGTTCCCTAACAGAAAATTCTGCAAAGCCTGTCCTTGATGCAGAAGGAACAGGTGGCAAGCCTGTAACAGAGAAAACATGGTAGCACATTTAAATTAAGTATTTTGTGAAGGAAACTTAAAATTGTATAAAATATACCATTTATTCCATACAGAAGTCCCAGATTACAAAAGAAAGGATTTGAATGAGAAAATGTGTCAGTGAGAAACACATGGTTCTGCAATTCAGACCTTATAGACTATCACAAATACCTTTAGCTGAGCTGGATGTGCTTTTCATAATATACTCTGAAACCCCTTAAGTACTACATATAAACATTTTTTTCTACTTAAAATATTTTAAAGAATTACCTGATATTTTATAAGATATCAGTTAGAACTATTTCGTTTTAATTCTGAGTGGTGCTGTGCAATAAATCATGATTCAGGTGTGATCAGAACAGCAAAAGTATTTATAAACCTGCTTCCTTTGTCAGTTTAGAGCTATCTGCTTTTTGTATTGACAAAATGTTAATTTCTCTAGTGGTGTTTTTGTGCTATAGCTCTAGCACAATCAAAAGAATATGATGCATTTTACCCTGTTTCATGTATGACTGACAGAACTGTCAATTAACTTCAATTTCACACACACAATCTGCTCTCAATTCTACTTCTGCCATTCCTCTGGAATCAAGAGGACTTCAAAAGGACCATGGAATTCTTTCACCGTCATTCATCCTGGTGAGGATGCAAAACAAAGTTTGACTTTTTTTTTTGCCA
Organism: Apteryx rowi; assembly: GCF_003343035.1. NCBI lineage: Eukaryota > Metazoa > Chordata > Aves > Apterygiformes > Apterygidae > Apteryx > Apteryx rowi. The sequence continues at coordinate 61,574 of NW_020451165.1, forward strand.
CTGAAACTTCTATTAAAAGAAACGTTGCTCAGTGTCAGGTTCGTATTTGCATAGCTTCTCTATTTGTTCTGAAAGCAATTTGTTCATTCTCGAGACTAACATTTTTTCTAACTTCTAGCAATGCACATCATAATTTCAGAACTCCCACTTCAACACAGAAGCATATTTTATTATTACCATAGGTTTCAGAAAACAAAACCTAATTTTGACATGAAGAAATTCTTCTTCACTGAGAGGATTTGAGGAACACATTAAAAAAAAAAAAGTGTCCTTCTTAATATCAATGGAAATTCAAGACAACAGGTTTTCATCTTGAATCCACAAGATGTAGTTCTACAACAAAAGATCAGCATTTTCACCCAGTTTTAAAAACATCTTCACATGTTTGATATACCTGATGATTTCAGGTTTCAGCCCAGAAAGCGCTCAGATTAAACACTCAGATTGAGCACAGCTAACAAAAGCAGCCAACAGATGTGGCAGTCTGCTCAGCAGTTTCCCGGCTCTGCTTATTTTCTTCTGGGAACTTCTGGTATCATTGGCGTACTTCTGGAAGGTCTTCTAGGAACTTCAGGGTGCATACTGCTGCTTGGAAAGGATAACTACAGGAGCTGAAGGGGGCTCACACTAAGTGTGCACACAGGGAGGACAGCATGATGAGGGAAGCTCTCATCCTTTCCTGGGAAAGGAGCATGAGCGGGTGCTTCTCTGAAGCGTCTGTACATCAATGCCTGCAGCATGGGAAACACGAGGAATTAGAGGTCTGCATTCAGTTACAGGGCTATGATCTCACTGGTATCACAGAGACATGGTGGGATAGCTCTCACGACTGGGGTGCTGCAATGCACAGATACAGGCTCTTTAGGAAGGACATGCCAGGAGGCGGAGTTGTCCTTTATGGGAGAGAGCAGCAGGGATCCATGGAGCTCTGCCTTGGGATGGATGGTGAGCCAGTGTAAAGGTTAGTATTAGAGGGTGGACCAACACGTGTGACATTGTGATTGGTGTCTGCTACCACCTGATCAGGAAGAAGCAAGTGAGGCCTTCTTCAGACAACTGGAAAGAGCCTCACATTTGCAGGTCCTGACCCTCATGGGGGTCTTCAACCAACTCAGTACCTGCTGGAAAGGCAACACAGCAGGACACAAGCAATCCAGGGGGTTTCTGGAGTGCATGGATGACAACTTCCTGACACAGGTGATCAAGGAGCTGACAAGGGGAGATGTTCTGCCAGGCCTGATACTCACAGACAAGAAATAACTGGTTAGGATGTGAAGGCTGGGGACAGCATTGGCTGCAGTGACGAGATGGTGCAATTCGGGATCCTGAGAGGAAGGAACAAGGCAAAAAGTAGGATCATGTACCTGAACTTCAGGAGAGCAGACTTTAGCCTGTTCAGGGGTCTGCTTGGAAAAACCTCATGGGGTACAGTCCCAGAGGAAAGAGGGGTACAAAAGAGCTGGTTGATATTCAAGGATCACCTTCTCCAAGCTCAAAGACAGTCTATTCCAACCTGCAGGTAGTCAAGCAAGAGCCCTGCACAGATGAACAAGGAACTCCTAAATTCATACATGAAAAAGAAGCATACAAGAGATGGAAGCAGGGACAGATGACCCAGGAGGAATATGGGGAACAGGAACATATCCCACATGCTGTCTGAGTGCAGGGATTGGATTAGGGAAGCCAAAGTCTGCCTGGAGTTGAATTTTGCGATGGATGTAAAGGGCAACAAGAAGGGATTCTACAGGTACATTAACAGCAAAAGGAAGACTAAGGAAAATGGGAAAAAGAGACCAGCATTGAATGGGGCAGGGAACCCAGTGACAGGAGAAATGAAAGAGGCCAAGGTACTCAGTGCCTTTTTCACCTCAGTTTTTACTTGCCCACAGGAATACCAGGACCCTGCAGACCAGTGGGAAAGTCTAGAGCAATGAAGACTCGCCCTCACTAGAGGAAAGTGAGTAAGGCAACATTTAAACAAACTGGACATACACAAGTCCATGGGACCTGATGGGATGCACCCATGAGTGCTGGGGGAGCTGGCTGACATTATTGCAAGGCCATTCTCAATAATCTTTCAAAGGCTGTGGTGACTGGGGCAAGTTCCTGAGGACCGGAAGAAAGCAAGTATCACTTTTATCTTTGAGAAGGGCAAGAAGGAGATCTGGGAAATCCCTGGGAAGGTGATGGAGCAAATAATCCTGGAAACCATTTTCAAATATATTAAGGACAGGAAGATGATTGGGAATATTCAGCATATATTTACAAGAAGAGGAATTCACACCTGCCCTACCTGACAGCCCTCTACGGTGAGATGACTGGCTTAGTGAAGGAAGGTCATGAAGGTCTCATGAAGGTCAATAAAGAGAAATGCAACGTTCTGCACCTGGGGCAGCAAAGCCCCATGCATCAGCACAGGCTGTGGACCAACTGACTGGAAAGCAGCTCTGCAGAAAGGGAGCAGGGAGTCCAGCTGGACAGCAAGTTGAACATGAGCCAGCAATGTGCCCTAGTGGCATAGGTGACCAACAGTATCCTGGACTGCATTAGGAGCATTGTCAGTAGGTCAAGGGAGGTGATCCTCTAGGGAATCTTATCAATGTGTCTAAATACCTGGGGAGGGGAGAAGATGACAGAGCCAGACTCTTCTCAGTGGTATCCAGTGAAAGGACAGGAGGCAACAGGCACAAATTGAAAAACAGGAAATTCCATTTAAATATGAGGGGAAGAAAAAAAACACCCAAACAAACAAAAAAACACTTTTACTGTGAGGGTGACTGAACACTGGAACAGGTTACCCAGAGAGGCTGTGGATTCATAGCTCCATTCTTGGAGCTATTCAGAACCCAACTGGACATGGTCCTGAGCAACCTCCTTCAGGTGATCCCGCTCTGAGCATGGGGGTTGGACTACGTGATTTCCAGAGGTCCATCACAACCTTAACTTTCTATGATTCTGAGGAGAAATTGTAAACAAACTGATAACTACAAGGACAAGGGATCCGTATTCAGCTATTGTTGTACTTTATTAACAACAGAAAGACTTCAGTGCAAAAAGAAAAAAAAAGTCAAATTCAGGGAAAAATATTAGAATCAGATTTCTGCAGCCAAATTTCTTGACCAGTTGACTGCAACTCCCAAGTAATTTGCAAAAAACAATCAAGACTTTCATGAGACAAATTGATCATACCCCAACGCAAAAAAAGCACAAAAACCAAAACCCCACAACCTCCCCACCAAAAAAAAAAAACACAACCAAAAATCCCATCATAACACCCTGCATCCTAAAAGATCAAGTATTCCCTGCTGATCCTCTGAAACATACAAAACTGAAGTTTTAAATCAGTGACAAATATTTAGATTTTTTTGATAGTAAATACCAAATTAGAACATTGACCTCTGTAATCATGGGGTTATAGAAAATGAAGATTACTGTTTGTCACAGCCTTTGAATTGTTACTCAGAAGCCCTGGCTCTTCTTCCAAAATTTAAACTGAATGAGTACTTGTCTTTGATAACCAAACTTATCATGAGCTCCTGCTTTGCAAAGTTAATGGCATTCCTCCCCCTTATCTTCCTTCTATCAGATCCTCTTAGGTTATGAATCCTCCAGGTAGATTTATGCAAACATCAGTAGTGTGACTCTGTATGCTACTGGGTTCCCCAATTCCTAGATAATAATGAATAATTATCCAGTTGCTGACAGAGAAGCTACACTCCTGGAGTTAGAAATGCAAAGGAGAGATGACACCTGCAGCCTATCCTCTCATATCAACACAAAACATTTTAAGTGTACAATGAAAATGAGATCCTTTGTATAAGCAAACAGCAACACTTCCAGTGGTAGTACGTACTTTTATTCTGCACTGTGTTTTGAGAAGGCACACCTCTCCCTCTCTTGGATTGTACTACCAGCGTAAAAGTGTTAAGGTTATCCTCTTTACAAAAGTCTGCAGAATATTTTTAAATTGAAAACATAGTTTTATATCCCTAATAGCTTAGAGGGTAATTTACATAAAGCCTAGTGCCTTTTTTTTTTTTTTTTTGGAGATCTAATTCATTTCTTTAATAACAAAGTGGACCTTACTTACATACTAGTCTCCCCATCTTCACAGACCTCTTTAATCTTCCTGGAATCCTGGAGCTCACCTGGCAGTTCTCAGGAGCTTACTGAGACTTCACCTTCGACTGATATATGCAATATTACCTTTTTAAAGAGAAATGCTTTACATCCCTTCTCACATGAGTAATCCTCAGATTTTGTTCTCTTATTCTGAACTTTGATAACTAGCTTATATTTCCAAAAGGAGCTGCACTGTTTCAGAAAGAACACGTTACCTCTTATACTGGAACAGTTGTAAAATGATTGGCAGAAGAAAAGTGTAGCTCTTTCAGCTTATGTGGTTTGCTGTGCATGGCTAGATTGTTTTTTTTTTGTTCTGTTTGGTTTTCATTTTTTTAACATCTGTGAATACTATGACATTCTGGGTAAATTTTTCTAGTTATCTCCACTTACATAATTATATTACTTGTCAGTTCTTTGAGCCAAACACCAATTTGCTCTTTGTCCTTAGGAAAAAACTCTGTTTGCCAAGGCAAAGGGAGATTTCAGGTTTATATAAGGCACTGAATTAATGAAAAGGAGATAACACAGTAAAGGCTAAGGGCTTAGGAGTGGTAATGCCACACATAACATATTATGCCTGATTTAAGATTATTCTGAGAGCTGTATTTAATCTACTGGTGGCAGAAAATACTGTACTTAGGATACATAACTTAAAAATATTTAAAAGCTATCTATTATACCAAAGTCAAAGTGCAATCTAAATTCTTGGATGAACCTAGTCCACTGTCATTTAGAAAGGAAAAAAATTTTAAGATCAAACCACGCTAATACTGATTATGCTCAGAGACATCTGTCCCACAGATATCAAAAGACTTGGGAGTTTCCTAATCCTTTCAAATTACACAATTTACTATCTGTATCTGCAAGAAACATTCACTGTATTTGGAAACTTTCAGGAGAAAGACACAAAAGAAATTTCACTAGCATGAGACACGTAAGAACAAAGAAAGCATCCAATAACCATATCCTTATCAAGAGAAAGACTAAAGAAATGAGCAAGTACTCAGTAGAGAAGGCTAAGAGATGACATACAGAACAGCCTAACTATGTTTTGTCTTTTCTAAGAAGGAATATAGTATCAGTGAGAACAGGATAAGAATTAATGACAGAGAACAGCAGATCTAGATAAAATAAATATTCATCAGACTCAATTGATTAAAACCCATCATTCTAGATTATCTAATGAACTGGCTGAAGCAATATCATAACTATCAGCAAGTATGAGAAATGATGGAGAATCGGAGTGTTCCAAAATAGCGGACAAGTGCCTATTTTTAAGAAAAAATGGGGAAAAGAGGGCCACAGAAGCATACAAGAGTTAATCTAACTTCAATTCTACAAGAAACACTCATCCTATTCATAAAAACTTAAAAGAAATAATGGTAATAAGCATGAGCAGGCCTAGATTAACCGAGATCAAGACATGTCAATTTAACACTCTTCAACATATATTCTACTAGGTCTTGTGAATAATGGAAAAAGCATATAGCTTGACTTTTGACCAAGCCTTATAGAGAGTGTCGCTCATTAGAAAGTATTTTGATGACCAAAAATAGAGGAGGCAGTATGCAAGTCACTGGAAAAACACATTTAAAGAAAATTTTTTCGTTAGCTGTTACTTGCTTATCAAACCCCACTGTAAACAGGTGTTTTCAGGCAATTTTCTCAATCTAATGCTTTTAAAAACTTTTATTAGTAATTTGATTGATGGAATAATGCATATCTGTGGCAATAACTGCCAGATATCTCACATAAGTCACACTTGCTGAACAACTGAATTTGGAGGGGTTTTGGTATAGTGTAAAAAAAATTTCAACATTTTGCCATGACTTCTTTTTGACTTCTAGTCTACAAAATGCTGTTACACACAGCAAGGCTCTATATGTTGACTGGAGATAGAAACAGTGGATTGAAATTGCAGCAAGGAAGACTTTGGTCACACACTGGAAAAGATTTAACTTTTGAGGTATTGTAGCATTGGAATAAAAACACTCAGCTGTGGAATCTCTGTAAGAGCAAGTTATTAAGAAAAAGTTAGGGGAAAAAAAACAGGTATCAAGTGACTTAAGTAGAGTTTAATCTACTTTAGGGGAGAAGATGGACTAAGTTACCTTTTGATTTTCCCCCTACAACTTTTTTCTATGATTGTTTTCTGTTCAATTCACTTGTACAGGCATGTTCTACTTCACTGAAGCAAAACTTCATTTCAATTCCATTCTGATTAATGAAGAGAAGAAAACAACAGATAAGAACTTTGGGTCTTCTGAAATACTGGACAATTCCTTGTAAATGTCTCCAGACAAATCAGCTTAAAGTGAACAGTGTAAACTTGCAAAATTAGTGCAGAAGCAATCGGCCATCACTTTAAGTGCCTCCAAAATCAGCGTTCTGTATGCAGGAGAAGCTTTTTTTAATGAATGAATCAGTTGCTTGCTACAACATGGGAATTATGCTTTCTATACATAATGAAAAACATGTTTAAGTCTTTACTAGTTGTGGTAAAATGAATTCAATGCTTCAATTACCGTGGGATCCTGTAGCTTCTTGAAAGAAGTACCACATTAAAAAAAAAATATTTCAGTTACTTTATTTCTCTATATACAATTTTGTTCTGTTGATGTGAAAGGACTCTATAGACAAGTAATTTGTGAATAACTTCAAAATATATTTATAAAGTGGTAGTTAAAGATGGCTATATATGAGAGCATTACTTCACAGGATAACCATTTCAGGCCTGTCAACAGCCGTATCAAAAAAGTGCATATCATTCAGTTCAATATTCCTTGAATTAAAGTCTAGAATGTAAAATACTATACCTGAGAGCATTTTCTTATAAATTTTACAAGAATCACTATAACCCAACTATCTAATGACAGAAAAGATAAACTATTGACAATGCTTCTTGCATTCACAAATCAAAATAATTTTAGTAGTTGTCTACAAAGACCACTAAACACACAAGTATCACTTTGAAAATCCAGATAACATGGTGGTTTATGGAAACTAATCCTGTAGATCTAACTTATAACAGAACATAAAAAGTTAAACAAACAAACAAAGAAAGAAAACAACAAAAAACAAGGGAATTTCTACTAAGTAGGATGACAGGATCTCTCATATCGAGCTTTTTAAAAAGGCATAGGGTTAAAAGATAAATTGTTTGAAAGAAATCTGTTTTTCAATAAATACCTAGCTATCCAATTTAATTTAAATAGAATATACAAAAAAATCGCTAAACATAAATTTTCCACAACATGTGCCTTACCAAGCTATATTTTAAATCTATTAGAAGTACACATAAAAGCAAGYACCTGCAGTATAGCACAAATACCAGCTAATGCAAGTTCTTAAAATTAAGAAACTTCAGAAACACTGTCACTGCTTTTTCCCAACCTTTTGGGATGGAATTATGTGTGTGGTTATAAAACCACAAACATGCACAACAGTCACATATTCCTGTGCAGGAAAAACAGATGAAGGGAGGCTTCCAACATGTTGCTGTACATAGGGAATGGGAGAAAGGAAGAACAGTTAAGAATTTCCAGTTTGGGCTTTCTTTAAAGGAGAAAGAAGAAAAAAAAAAAGGAAAAAAACCCAACCAGTAACAGCTCAGGAGCCTTGTAAAGTTTGCACAGCAGTGCCACCTTTGGTAGAATATGGCTCAGGAAGAGGATTTCTAACAACCTGAACTCTTCCCTGAACTGCTGAGAATTAACTACAGCACTTTTATGTTGGTAGCGTAAATATGCTACGATGGCTCCATATTGTCCTTTGGTCAGATCTAATAAGGAAGCTGGATAGCCAAAGTGAAATTAAGGCAGAACTGAGAGCCTGAAAATGTCTTCTAATATGCCTCTTCCTTGATTTCATCTGTACTTGGAAGAGCCTGAAACCCGCAGGTCTCTATGCGACTTTACAGAAACCCAGAACTGCTGCAAACACCACACTAACAATCCCACATCTGAACAGGATGCAGAAACCAGGCGTAAGGGAAAGCAGATGTAGGCAAACATTTATGCTGTGATCAAGCACCAGCATTAACTGAAATAAAAGAGGGAATCTCGATTTCCACCCCCAGTCCTAGAAACACTTCTGTATTTTTCATGGATACAATCGTTGTATAAAAATGTATACTCAGACATTCCAGAAACTTTAACCAAAAAAGTAAAAAATTAGATTTTGTAACACTGTAGTTGGCCTGACTTCTCAAGGGAATAACTATCAGAAGTCATGCTATTTCTTTAAAACAGCATATTATTTGCAATTGCTGTCTTATTTGTTCATCTAAGTAGTGGACTAGCAGCAAACTCCTTTGTTTTACGAAAATTATATAGGTGTCCAAGCACACACAAAATTAGATTACAGGAAAATAATAAATTTCTGCCATTGGACTGCATTAAAAAAAGGACCAATTAAGCACTTGAAATACTAACACAGACAGAGGCTCTGTGATGAATATTAAGCGAAGAAATAGTTAATGAACACATTTTAAAATAAAAGTTGCCAGACTGCAAAGAGAACGACAAAGTGATAGTACAATGCTAGGCATACATTAAACCAAATATTTTGTGGACATCAGGCACTTAAAATGCCACAAACACCTCCCACTTCCCACTGGCATTAAAATACAATTTCCACAATGCACAAATTTAACAGAAACAATGAGCAAATATGGAGACAACCATGAAAAACTAGAAAGGAGTAAGAATAGAGGCAAAGTATTATCACAGACACCAAAACAAAACCAAAACAAAATAGTAAAGGAAATTCTCAATCGCAACTGGGAAATAGCAGTTTTTATAGCAGGAAGTTTTTGTTTTGTTTTTGCTAGTTATCATTTGATAAGACAATGTTAAGCAGAAATTCACGTGTAGATCACCAGCCCAGAAAAGGAATCTACTTTTACCTTATGACTGAGTGACACACTAGCAAACAAACTTTGGTGATATCATATTCAAAGACTCATATAGAAGGTGAAAAATTAAGTTACTTATAAATCTATCAGATTGAGCTCCAGATGGAAAAAAAAAAAATTAATCTGAAAGTAATTCTAGATAGATCAGTGAAGACTTAGACTCAAGATGCAGTCCTTCTCCAAATTTTAAATGCATGAAAAAATAATTTAGATTGATAAAGTATACTGCAATTAAGTAAACCAATGACACAGTCTAATTCAGACTACCACATGCAGTATTTTCACTCCATCACAACAAAATTAGCGAATTAGAGGGATTTCAAAAGAAGCAACAAGAATAAGTAACAGAAAAATGTCTAAGAAAAATAATTCATCACAGAAGGGAACTAACGGAAAGTTTTCTTCTCAAAGCACTGCTATGCTGTTTTGTTTATTCTTGGAAAATGAGCTTCTGTTAGAGAAAACAACTAGCACTAGAGGGTGTCTCTTTACTTCCCCATGCAATCAATTCTAAAAACTATTTGGACTCCCCTCTGTCAACAGCAACTCATTTCCTAGCATGAACAGTCACAATAAGACTCAAAAAACACTCAGAAGAACAAATCATAACTACACTGATTTTAAAAGAACAGGAAACATCCCTAAATTGTAGATGTCTATAGCAAATACCATTTGTTGATAAAAGGAGGATAAAAGGAGAAAAATACATACATATTACTTTAATATTGCCTTATCCCCAAAATATTGATGAAAAACTGAGAGCGTTTATACTTTTATGGATTTTGGTTTTATTGGTTTTTTAAAATCTCAGTTCTTAATTAACTCTTATGTATCCTATTTATGTAATTCTATAAAAACTTTGCAGTAAGATTCACAATATTAATGTTTCCTTAAGTATTTAACAGAAGCAGACAAAGATTCTGCCACAGAAACTGAAGATGACTTTTTGAATACCAACTTTCACTCTTTCTAAGCATGCAGTAAGATATTCCCCTTTTGCAGGTTCACACTACCTCACTTTTGCACACACGGATTTAATACTCCATTTCCCACATGAAAAATAAAATACCCTGACAGTAAACCCATACACCGCCATAACCATGAATGGGGCTTAAAGCAGAAGATGTTACGCTTTGCCTGTGGAGGTTATGCATAGGTTAACATTCAAACATGGAAATACTGCGTGCCCGCACTAACGTTTTTTGAAAATTGTTTGTTTTATACAAAAACTTTTAATAAGCAACTGGCATTTCAACGACAGAGCTGACAGGGCCGCAATGTCTACGACACGCAACACCGGCTCTAATTACGGTGGGGAGCCCGTGGCCTCGGGACA